>NC_141761.1:44870079-45023002 GCF_982258835.1 Parasteatoda tepidariorum | reverse complement strand
CAGCTGGATAACAAGACCACGCCACTGGTCCCGGTCGATCAAGGAAAGATTCGTTGACTTTAAGAGCTGTAGCATGCCTTAATTTTTCCCCCTAATACTGCCATCTAGTAGATAAACTAGAAATCATTCTTTTATTTCTTAAGTATTATTGAAATTATTATGTATTATTGAAATAAAATAATTGCACTAAATTACATGAAATGTCGCTGTATGAAAACATTTTCTAAGAGAAATAAAAAATCTAAATAAAGCTTTACACTAAATATTAAAGAAATTCGATAAATAAATGTTGATGTAATTTATATAATTGATATTTTATAATTTATTTAACTTCGACAAATAAAATTTGATGTAATATAGTTGATATTATAGAATTTATTAAACAAATCAAAGTAACGTACAGCATCGTTTGGCTGACTAAAGGGGTTTTATTTTCTGAATAATTAATATAATTTTTAAAATTAAGCAATTCTTTGTTTAAAGAATTAAAAAAACTTTGTCTGACTGTATTGGATGGGCTGCCAAACAATCTCTATTCACAAGCGCAGTCCCATTACTGCTCGGTGTGGGAGTTTTTGCCTGCTCCGTTTCCGACCTGGGCCTGTTCACCCCTCCTTAGTCGACCTGGTAACTCCGAACTCCTCCGGATCCACCATATCGACATCGTGCTTAATGCGGACGCCTGATCAACATAGACGAGCAGAGGACAGAACTCCCATCCTCAAGCCATCCAACAGCCTCGACCTCCAAGCAACTGGATTACAAGACCACGCCACTGGTCCCGGTCAATCAAGGAAAGATTAGTTGACTTTAAGATCTGTAGTATGCCATAATTTTTTCCCCTAATACTGCCATGTAGTAGATAAACTAGAAATCATTCTTTTATTTCTTAAGTATTATTGAAATTATTTTGTATTATTGAAATAAAATAATTGCACTAAATTACATAAAATGTCGCTGTCTGAAAACATTTTCTAAGAGTAATAAAAAATTTGAATAAAGCTTTACACTAAATTTTAAAGAAATTCGATAAATAAATGTTGATGTAATTTGTATAATTGATATTTTATAATTTATATAAGTTCGACAAATAAAATTTGATGTAATATAGTTGATATTATAGATTTTATTAAACAAATCAAAGTAACGTACAGCATCGTTTGGCTGACTAAAGGGGTTTTATTTTCTGAATAATTAATATAATTTTTAAAATTAAGCAATTCTTTGTTTAATAAATTAAAAAGACTGTGTCTGACTGTTTTGGATGAGCTGCCAAAGAATCTCTATTCACAAGCGCAATCCGATTACTGCTCGGTGTGGGAGTTTTTGCCTGCTCCGTTTCCGACCTGGGCCTGTTCACCCCTCCTTAGACGACCTGGTAACTCCGAACTCCTCCGGATCCACCATATCGACTTAGTGCTTAATACGGACGCCTGATCAACATAGACGAGCAGAGGACAGAGCTCCCATCCTCAAGCCATCCAACAGCCTCGACCTCCAAGCAACTGGATTACAAGACCACGCCACTGGTCCCGGTCAATCAAGGAAAGATTAGTTGACTTTAAGATTTGTAGTATGCCATAATTTTTTCCCCTAATACTGCCATCTAGTAGATAAACTAGAAATCATTCTTTTATTTCTTAAGTATTATTGAAATTATTATGTATTATTGAAATAAAATAATTGCACTAAATTACATGAAATGTCGCTGTATGAAAACATTTTCTAAGAGAAATAAAAAATCTAAATAAAGCTTTACACTAAATATTAAAGAAATTCGATAAATAAATGTTGATGTAATTCATATAATTGATATTTTATAATTTATTTAACTTCGACAAATAAAATTTGATGTAATATAGTTGATATTATAGATTTTATTAAACAAATCAAAGTAACGTACAGCATCGTTTGGCTGACTAAAGGGGTTTTATTTTCTGAATAATTAATATAATTTTTAAAATTAAGCAATTCTTTGTTTAATAAATTAAAAAGACTGTGTCTGACTGTTTTGGATGAGCTGCCAAAGAATCTCTATTCACAAGCGCAATCCGATTACTGCTCGGTGTGGGAGTTTTTGCCTGCTCCGTTTCCGACCTGGGCCTGTTCACCCCTCCTTAGACGACCTGGTAACTCCGAACTCCTCCGGATCTACCATATCGACATCGTGCTTAATGCGGACGCCTGATCAACATAGACGAGCAGAGGACAGAACTCCCATCCTCAAGCCATCCAACAGCCTCGACCTCCAAGCAACTGGATTACAAGACCACGCCACTGGTCCCGGTCAATCAAGGAAAGATTAGTTGACTTTAAGATCTGTAGTATGCCATAATTTTTTCCCCTAATACTGCCATCTAGTAGATAAACTAGAAATCATTCTTTTATTTCTTAAGTATTATTGAAATTATTTTGTATTATTGAAATAAAATAATTGCACTAAATTACATAAAATGTCGCTGTCTGAAAACATTTTCTAAGAGTAATAAAAAATTTGAATAAAGCTTTACACTAAATTTTAAAGAAATTCGATAAATAAATGTTGATGTAATTTGTATAATTGATATTTTATAATTTATTTAACTTCGACAAATAAAATTTGATGTAATATAGATGATATTATAGAATTTATTAAACAAATCAAAGTAACGTACAGAATCGTTTGGCTGACTAAAGGGGTTTTATTTTCTGAATAATAAATATAATTTTTAAAATTAAGCAATTCTTTGTTTAAAAAATTAAAAAGACGGTGTCTGACTGTATTGGATGGGCTGCCAAAGAATCTCTATTCACAAGCGCAATCCCATTACTCCTCGGTGTGGGAGTTTTTGCCTGCTCCGTTTCCGACCTGGCCCTGTTCACCCCTCCTTAGACGACCTGGTAACTCCGAACTCCTCCGGATCCACCATATCGACATCGTGCTTAATGCGGACGCCTGAACAACATAGACGAGCAGAGGACAGAACTCCCATCCTCAAGCCATCCAACAGCCTCGACCTCCAAGCAGCTGGATAACAAGACCACGCCACTGGTCCCGGTCGATCAAGGAAAGATTCGTTGACTTTAAGAGCTGTAGCATGCCTTAATTTTTCCCCCTAATACTGCCATCTAGTAGATAAACTAGAAATCATTCTTTTATTTCTTAAGTATTATTGAAATTATTATGTATTATTGAAATAAAATAATTGCACTAAATTACATGAAATGTCGCTGTATGAAAACATTTTCTAAGAGAAATAAAAAATCTAAATAAAGCTTTACACTAAATATTAAAGAAATTCGATAAATAAATGTTGATGTAATTTATATAATTGATATTTTATAATTTATTTAACTTCGACAAATAAAATTTGATGTAATATAGTTGATATTATAGAATTTATTAAACAAATCAAAGTAACGTACAGCATCGTTTGGCTGACTAAAGGGGTTTTATTTTCTGAATAATTAATATAATTTTTAAAATTAAGCAATTCTTTGTTTAAAGAATTAAAAAGACTTTGTCTGACTGTATTGGATGGGCTGCCAAACAATCTCTATTCACAAGCGCAGTCCCATTACTGCTCGGTGTGGGAGTTTTTGCCTGCTCCGTTTCCGACCTGGGCCTGTTCACCCCTCCTTAGTCGACCTGGTAACTCCGAACTCCTCCGGATCCACCATATCGACATCGTGCTTAATGCGGACGCCTGATCAACATAGACGAGCAGAGGACAGAACTCCCATCCTCAAGCCATCCAACAGCCTCGACCTCCAAGCAACTGGATTACAAGACCACGCCACTGGTCCCGGTCAATCAAGGAAAGATTAGTTGACTTTAAGATCTGTAGTATGCCATAATTTTTTCCCCTAATACTGCCATCTAGTAGATAAACTAGAAATCATTCTTTTATTTCTTAAGTATTATTGAAATTATTTTGTATTATTGAAATAAAAAAATTGCACTAAATTACATTAAATGTCGCTGTCTGAAAACATTTTCTAAGAGTAATAAAAAATTTGAATAAAGCTTTACAGTAAATTTTAAAGAAATTCGATAAATAAATGTTGATGTAATTTGTATAATTGATATTTTATAATTTATATAAGTTCGACAAATAAAATTTGATGTAATATAGTTGATATTATAGATTTTATTAAACAAATCAAAGTAACGTACAGCATCGTTTGGCTGACTAAAGGGGTTTTATTTTCTGAATAATTAATATAATTTTTAAAATTAAGCAATTCTTTGTTTAATAAATTAAAAAGACTGTGTCTGACTGTTTTGGATGAGCTGCCAAAGAATCTCTATTCACAAGCGCAATCCGATTACTGCTCGGTGTGGGAGTTTTTGCCTGCTCCGTTTCCGACCTGGGCCTGTTCACCCCTCCTTAGACGACCTGGTAACTCCGAACTCCTCCGGATCCACCATATCGACTTAGTGCTTAATACGGACGCCTGATCAACATAGACGAGCAGAGGACAGAGCTCCCATCCTCAAGCCATCCAACAGCCTCGACCTCCAAGCAACTGGATTACAAGACCACGCCACTGGTCCCGGTCAATCAAGGAAAGATTAGTTGACTTTAAGATTTGTAGTATGCCATAATTTTTTCCCCTAATACTGCCATCTAGTAGATAAACTAGAAATCATTCTTTTATTTCTTAAGTATTATTGAAATTATTATGTATTATTGAAATAAAATAATTGCACTAAATTACATGAAATGTCGCTGTATGAAAACATTTTCTAAGAGAAATAAAAAATCTAAATAAAGCTTTACACTAAATATTAAAGAAATTCGATAAATAAATGTTGATGTAATTCATATAATTGATATTTTATAATTTATTTAACTTCGACAAATAAAATTTGATGTAATATAGTTGATATTATAGATTTTATTAAACAAATCAAAGTAACGTACAGCATCGTTTGGCTGACTAAAGGGGTTTTATTTTCTGAATAATTAATATAATTTTTAAAATTAAGCAATTCTTTGATTAATAAATTAAAAAGACTGTGTCTGACTGTTTTGGATGAGCTGCCAAAGAATCTCTATTCACAAGCGCAGTCCGATTACTGCTCGGTGTGGGAGTTTTTGCCTGCTCCGTTTCCGACCTGGGCCTGTTCACCCCTCCTTAGACGACCTGGTAACTCCGAACTCCTCCGGATCCACCATATCGACATCGTGCTTAATACGGACGCCTGATCAACATAGACGAGCAGAGGACAGAGCTCCCATCCTCAAGCCATCCAACAGCCTCGACCTCCAAGCAGCTGGATTACAAGACCACGCCACTGGTCCCGGTCGATCAAGGAAAGATTCGTTGACTTTAAGAGCTGTAGTATGCCTTAATTTTTTCCCCTAATACTGCCATCTAGTAGATAAACTAGAAATCATTCTTTTATTTCTTAAGTATTATTGAAATTATTATGTATTATTGAAATAAAATAATTGCACTAAATTACATGAAATGTCGCTGTATGAAAACATTTTCTAAGAGAAATAAAAAATCTAAATAAAGCTTTACTCTAAATATTAAAGAAATTCGATAAATAAATGTTGATGTAATTCATATAATTGATATTTTATAATTTATTTAACTTCGACAAATAAAATTTGATGTAATATAGATGATATTATAGAATTTATTAAACAAATCAAAGTAACGTACAGAATCGTTTGGCTGACTAAAGGGGTTTTATTTTCTGAATAATAAATATAATTTTTAAAATTAAGCAATTCTTTGTTTAAAAAATTAAAAAGACGGTGTCTGACTGTATTGGATGGGCTGCCAAAGAATCTCTATTCACAAGCGCAATCCCATTACTGCTCGGTGTGGGAGTTTTTGCCTGCTCCGTTTCCGACCTGGGCCTGTTCACCCCTCCTTAGACGACCTGGTAACTCCGAACTCCTCCGGATCCACCATATCGACATCGTGCTTAATGCGGACGCCTGAACAACATAGACGAGCAGAGGACAGAACTCCCATCCTCAAGCCATCCAACAGCCTCGACCTCCAAGCAGCTGGATAACAAGACCACGCCACTGGTCCCGGTCGATCAAGGAAAGATTCGTTGACTTTAAGAGCTGTAGTATGCCTTAATTTTTTCCCCTAATACTGCCATCTAGTAGATAAACTAGAAATCATTCTTTTATTTCTTAAGTATTATTGAAATTATTATGTATTATTGAAATAAAATAATTGCACTAAATTACATGAAATGTCGCTGTATGAAAACATTTTCTAAGAGAAATAAAAAATCTAAATAAAGCTTTACACTAAATATTAAAGAAATTCGATAAATAAATGTTGATGTAATTTATATAATTGATATTTTATAATTTATTTAACTTCGACAAATAAAATTTGATGTAATATAGTTGATATTATAGAATTTATTAAGCAAATCAAAGTAACGTACAGCATCGTTTGGCTGACTAAAGGGGTTTTATTTTCTGAATAATTAATATAATTTTTAAAATTAAGCAATTCTTTGTTTAAAGAATTAAAAAGACTTTGTCTGACTGTATTGGATGGGCTGCCAAACAATCTCTATTCACAAGCGCAGTCCCATTACTGCTCGGTGTGGGAGTTTTTGCCTGCTCCGTTTCCGACCTGGGCCTGTTCACCCCTCCTTAGTCGACCTGGTAACTCCGAACTCCTCCGGATCCACCATATCGACATCGTGCTTAATGCGGACGCCTGATCAACATAGACGAGCAGAGGACAGAACTCCCATCCTCAAGCCATCCAACAGCCTCGACCTCCAAGCAACTGGATTACAAGACCACGCCACTGGTCCCGGTCAATCAAGGAAAGATTAGTTGACTTTAAGATCTGTAGTATGCCATAATTTTTTCCCCTAATACTGCCATCTAGTAGATAAACTAGAAATCATTCTTTTATTTCTTAAGTATTATTGAAATTATTTTGTATTATTGAAATAAAATAATTGCACTAAATTACATAAAATGTCGCTGTCTGAAAACATTTTCTAAGAGTAATAAAAAATTTGAATAAAGCTTTACACTAAATTTTAAAGAAATTCGATAAATAAATGTTGATGCAATTGGTATAATTGATATTTTATAATTTATTTAACTTCGACAAATAAAATTTGATGTAATATAGTTGATATTATAGATTTTATTAAACAAATCAAAGTAACGTACAGCATCGTTTGGCTGACTAAAGGGGTTTTATTTTCTGAATAATTAATATAATTTTTAAAATTAAGCAATTCTTTGTTTAATAAATTAAAAAGACTGTGTCTGACTGTTTTGGATGAGCTGCCAAAGAATCTCTATTCACAAGCGCAATCCGATTACTGCTCGGTGTGGGAGTTTTTGCCTGCTCCGTTTCCGACCTGGGCCTGTTCACCCCTCCTTAGACGACCTGGTAACTCCGAACTCCTCCGGATCCACCATATCGACATCGTGCTTAATGCGGACGCCTGATCAACATAGACGAGCAGAGGACAGAACTCCCATCCTCAAGCCATCCAACAGCCTCGACCTCCAAGCAACTGGATTACAAGACCACGCCACTGGTCCCGGTCAATCAAGGAAAGATTAGTTGACTTTAAGATCTGTAGTATGCCATAATTTTTTCCCCTAATACTGCCATCTAGTAGATAAACTAGAAATCATTCTTTTATTTCTTAAGTATTATTGAAATTATTTTGTATTATTGAAATAAAATAATTGCACTAAATTACATAAAATGTCGCTGTCTGAAAACATTTTCTAAGAGTAATAAAAAATTTGAATAAAGCTTTACACTAAATTTTAAAGAAATTCGATAAATAAATGTTGATGTAATTTGTATAATTGATATTTTATAATTTATTTAACTTCGAGAAATAAAATTTGATGTAATATAGTTGATATTATAGATTTTATTAAACAAATCAAAGTAACGTACAGCATCGTTTGGCTGACTAAAGGGGTTTTATTTTCTGAATAATTAATATAATTTTTAAAATTAAGCAATTCTTTGTTTAATAAATTAAAAAGACTGTGTCTGACTGTTTTGGATGAGTCGCCAAAGAATCTCTATCCACAAGCGCAATCCGATTACTGCTCGGTGTGGGAGTTTTTGCCTGCTCCGTTTCCGACCTGGGCCTGTTTACCCCTCCTTAGACGACCTGGTAACTCCGAACTCCTCCGGATCCACCATATCGACATCGTGCTTAATACGGACGCCTGATCAACATAGACGAGCAGAGGACAGAGCTCCCATCCTCAAGCCATCCAACAGCCTCGACCTCCAAGCAGCTGGATTACAAGACCACGCCACTGGTCCCGGTCGATCAAGGAAAGATTCGTTGACTTTAAGAGCTGTAGTATGCCTTAATTTTTTCCCCTAATACTGCCATCTAGTAGATAAACTAGAAATCATTCTTTTATTTCTTAAGTATTATTGAAATTATTATGTATTATTGAAATAAAATAATTGCACTAAATTACATGAAATGTCGCTGTATGAAAACATTTTCTAAGAGAAATAAAAAATCTAAATAAAGCTTTACACTAAATATTAAAGAAATTCGATAAATAAATGTTGATGTATTTTATATAATTGATATTTTATAATTTATTTAACTTCGACAAATAAAATTTGATGTAATATAGTTGATATTATAGAATTTATTAAACAAATCAAAGTAACGTACAGCATCGTTTGGCTGACTAAAGGGGTTTTATTTTCTGAATAATTAATATAATTTTTAAAATTAAGCAATTCTTTGTTTAAAGAATTAAAAAGACTTTGTCTGACTGCATTGGATGGGCTGCCAAAGAATCTCTATTCACAAGCGCAGTCCCATTACTGCTCGGTGTGGGAGTTTTTGCCTGCTCCGTTTCCGACCTGGGCATGTTCACCCCTCCTTAGACGACCTGGTAACTCCGAACTCCTCCGGATCCACCATATCGACATCGTGCTTAATGCGGACGCCTGATCAACATAGACTAGCAGAGGACAGAACTCCCATCCTCAAGCCATCCAACAGCCTCGACCTCCAAGCAACTGGATTACAAGACCACGCCACTGATCCCGGTCAATCAAGGAAAGATTAGTTGACTTTAAGATCTGTAGTATGCCATAATTTTTTCCCCTAATACTGCCATCTAGTAGATAAACTAGAAATCATTCTTTTATTTCTTAAGTATTATTGAAATTATTTTGTATTATTGAAATAAAATAATTGCACTAAATTACATAAAATGTCGCTGTCTGAAAACATTTTCTAAGAGTAATAAAAAATTTGAATAAAGCTTTACACTAAATTTTAAAGAAATTCGATAAATAAATGTTGATGTAATTTGTATAATTGATATTTTATAATTTATTTAACTTCGACAAATAAAATTTGATGTAATATAGTTGATATTATAGATTTTATTAAACAAATCAAAGTAACGTACAGCATCGTTTGGCTGACTAAAGGGGTTTTATTTTCTGAATAATTAATATAATTTTTAAAATTAAGCAATTCTTTGTTTAATAAATTAAAAAGACTGTGTCTGACTGTTTTGGATGAGCTGCCAAAGAATCTCTATTCACAAGCGCAATCCGATTACTGCTCGGTGTGGGAGTTTTTGCCTGCTCCGTTTCCGACCTGGGCCTGTTCACCCCTCCTTAGACGACCTGGTAACTCCGAACTCCTCCGGATCCACCATATCGACATCGTGCTTAATGCGGACGCCTGATCAACATAGACGAGCAGAGGACAGAACTCCCATCCTCAAGCCATCCAACAGCCTCGACCTCCAAGCAACTGGATTACAAGACCACGCCACTGGTCCCGGTCAATCAAGGAAAGATTAGTTGACTTTAAGATCTGTAGTATGCCATAATTTTTTCCCCTAATACTGCCATCTAGTAGATAAACTAGAAATCATTCTTTTATTTCTTAAGTATTATTGAAATTATTTTGTATTATTGAAATAAAATAATTGCACTAAATTACATAAAATGTCGCTGTCTGAAAACATTTTCTAAGAGTAATAAAAAATTTGAATAAAGCTTTACACTAAATTTTAAAGAAATTCGATAAATAAATGTTGATGTAATTTATATAATTGATATTTTATAATTTATTTAACTTCGACAAATAAAATTTGATGTAATATAGTTGATATTATAGAATTTATTAAACAAATCAAAGTAACGTACAGCATCGTTTGGCTGACTAAAGGGGTTTTATTTTCTGAATAATTAATATAATTTTTAAAATTAAGCAATTCTTTGTTTAAAGAATTAAAAAGACTTTGTCTGACTGTATTGGATGGGCTGCCAAAGAATCTCTATTCACAAGCGCAGTCCCATTACTGCTCGGTGTGGGAGTTTTTGCCTGCTCCGTTTCCGACCTGGGCCTGTTCACCCCTCCTTAGACGACCTGGTAACTCCGAACTCCTCCGGATCCACCATATCGACATCGTGCTTAATGCGGACGCCTGATCAACATAGACTAGCAGAGGACAGAACTCCCATCCTCAAGCCATCCAACAGCCTCGACCTCCAAGCAACTGGATTACAAGACCACGCCACTGGTCCCGGTCAATCAAGGAAAGATTAGTTGTTTTTAAGATCTGTAGTATGCCATAATTTTTTCCCCTAATACTGCCATCTAGTAGATAAACTAGAAATCATTCTTTTATTTCTTAAATATTATTGAAATTATTTTGTATTATTGAAATAAAATAATTGCACTAAATTACATAAAATGTCGCTGTCTGAAAACATTTTCTAAGAGTAATAAAAAATTTGAATAAAGCTTTACACTAAATTTTAAAGAAATTCGATAAATAAATGTTGATGTAATTTGTATAATTGATATTTTATAATTTATTTAACTTCGACAAATAAAATTTGATGTAATATAGTTGATATTATAGATTTTATTAAACAAATCAAAGTAACGTACAGCATCGTTTGGCTGACTAAAGGGGTTTTATTTTCTGAATAATTAATATAATTTTTAAAATTAAGCAATTCTTTGTTTAAAGAATTAAAAAGACTTTGTCTGACTGCATTGGATGGGCTGCCAAAGAATCTCTATTCACAAGCGCAGTCCCATTACTGCTCGGTGTGGGAGTTTTTGCCTGCTCCGTTTCCGACCTGGGCCTGTTCACCCCTCCTTAGACGACCTGGTAACTCCAAACTCCTCCGGATCCACCATATCGACATCGTGCTTAATGCGGACGCCTGATCAACATAGACGAGCAGAGGACAGAACTCCCATCCTCAAGCCATCCAACAGCCTCGACCTCCAAGCAACTGGATTACAAGACCACGCCACTGGTCCCGGTCAATCAAGGAAAGATTAGTTGACTTTAAGATCTGTAGTATGCCATAATTTTTTCCCCTAATGCTGCCATCTAGTAGATAAACTAGAAATCATTCTTTTATTTCTTAAGTATTATTGAAATTATTTTGTATTATTGAAATAAAATAATTGCACTAAATTACATAAAATGTCGCTGTCTGAAAACATTTTCTAAGAGTAATAAAAAATTTGAATAAAGCTTTACACTAAATTTTAAAGAAATTCGATAAATAAATGTTGATGTAATTTGTATAATTGATATTTTATAATTTATTTAACTTCGACAAATAAAATTTGATGTAATATAGTTGATATTATAGATTTTATTAAACAAATCAAAGTAACGTACAGCATCGTTTGGCTGACTAAAGGGGTTTTATTTTCTGAATAATTAATATAATTTTTAAAATTAAGCAATTCTTTGTTTAATAAATTAAAAAGACTGTGTCTGACTGTTTTGGATGAGCTGCCAAAGAATCTCTATTCACAAGCGCAATCCGATTACTGCTCGGTGTGGGAGTTTTTGCCTGCTCCGTTTCCGACCTGGGCCTGTTCACCCCTCCTTAGACGACCTGGTAACTCCGAACTCCTCCGGATCCACCATATCGACATCGTGCTTAATGCGGACGCCTGATCAACATAGACGAGCAGAGGACAGAACTCCCATCCTCAAGCCATCCAACAGCCTCGACCTCCAAGCAACTGGATTACAAGACCACGCCACTGGTCCCGGTCAATCAAGGAAAGATTAGTTGACTTTAAGATCTGTAGTATGCCATAATTTTTTCCCCTAATACTGCCATCTAGTAGATAAACTAGAAATCATTCTTTTATTTCTTAAGTATTATTGAAATTATTTTGTATTATTGAAATAAAATAATTGCACTAAATTACATAAAATGTCGCTGTCTGAAAACATTTTCTAAGAGTAATAAAAAATTTGAATAAAGCTTTACACTAAATTTTAAAGAAATTTGATAAATAAATGTTGATGTAATTTGTATAATTGATATTTTATAATTTATTTAACTTCGACAAATAAAATTTGATGTAATATAGTTGATATTATGGATTTTATTAAACAAATCAAAGTAACGTACAGCATCGTTTGGCTGACTAAAGGGGTTTTATTTTCTGAATAATTAATATAATTTTTAAAATTAAGCAATTCTTTGTTTAATAAATTAAAAAGACTGTGTCTGACTGTTTTGGATGAGCTGCCAAAGAATCTCTATTCACAAGCGCAGTCCCATTACTGCTCGGTGTGGGAGTTTTTGCCTGCTCCGTTTCCGACCTGGGCCTGTTCACCCCTCCTTAGACGACCTGGTAACTCCGAACTCCTCCGGATCCACCATATCGACATCGTGCTTAATGCGGACGCCTGAACAACATAGACGAGCAGAGGACAGAACTCCCATCCTCAAGCCATCCAACAGCCTCGACCTCCAAGCAGCTGGATAACAAGACCACGCCACTGGTCCCGGTCGATCAAGGAAAGATTCGTTGACTTTAAGAGCTGTAGTATGCCTTAATTTTTTCCCCTAATACTGCCATCTAGTAGATAAACTAGAAATCATTCTTTTATTTCTTAAGTATTATTGAAATTATTATGTATTATTGAAATAAAATAATTGTGCTAAATTACATGAAATGTCGCTGTATGAAAACATTTTCTAAGAGAAATAAAAAATCTAAATAAAGCTTTACACTAAATATTAAAGAAATTCGATAAATAAATGTTGATGTAATTTATATAATTGATATTTTATAATTTATTTAACTTCGACAAATAAAATTTGATGTAATATAGTTGATATTATAGAATTTATTAAGCAAATCAAAGTAACGTACAGCATCGTTTGGCTGACTAAAGGGGTTTTATTTTCTGAATAATTAATATAATTTTTAAAATTAAGCAATTCTTTGTTTAAAGAATTAAAAAGACTTTGTCTGACTGTATTGGATGGGCTGCCAAACAATCTCTATTCACAAGCGCAGTCCCATTACTGCTCGGTGTGGGAGTTTTTGCCTGCTCCGTTTCCGACCTGGGCCTGTTCACCCCTCCTTAGTCGACCTGGTAACTCCGAACTCCTCCGGATCCACCATATCGACATCGTGCTTAATGCGGACGCCTGATCAACATAGACGAGCAGAGGACAGAACTCCCATCCTCAAGCCATCCAACAGCCTCGACCTCCAAGCAACTGGATTACAAGACCACCCCACTGGTCCCGGTCAATCAAGGAAAGATTAGTTGACTTTAAGATCTGTAGTATGCCATAATTTTTTCCCCTAATACTGCCATCTAGTAGATAAACTAGAAATCATTCTTTTATTTCTTAAGTATTATTGAAATTATTTTGTATTATTGAAATAAAATAATTGCACTAAATTACATAAAATGTCGCTGTCTGAAAACATTTTCTAAGAGTAATAAAAAATTTGAATAAAGCTTTACACTAAATTTTAAAGAAATTCGATAAATAAATGTTGATGCAATTGGTATAATTGATATTTTATAATTTATTTAACTTCGACAAATAAAATTTGATGTAATATAGTTGATATTATAGATTTTATTAAACAAATCAAAGTAACGTACAGCATCGTTTGGCTGACTAAAGGGGTTTTATTTTCTGAATAATTAATATAATTTTTAAAATTAAGCAATTCTTTGTTTAATAAATTAAAAAGACTGTGTCTGACTGTTTTGGATGAGCTGCCAAAGAATCTCTATTCACAAGCGCAATCCGATTACTGCTCGGTGTGGGAGTTTTTGCCTGCTCCGTTTCCGACCTGGGCCTGTTCACCCCTCCTTAGACGACCTGGTAACTCCGAACTCCTCCGGATCCACCATATCGACATCGTGCTTAATGCGGACGCCTGATCAACATAGACGAGCAGAGGACAGAACTCCCATCCTCAAGCCATCCAACAGCCTCGACCTCCAAGCAACTGGATTACAAGACCACGCCACTGGTCCCGGTCAATCAAGGAAAGATTAGTTGACTTTAAGATCTGTAGTATGCCATAATTTTTTCCCCTAATACTGCCATCTAGTAGATAAACTAGAAATCATTCTTTTATTTCTTAAGTATTATTGAAATTATTTTGTATTATTGAAATAAAATAATTGCACTAAATTACATAAAATGTCGCTGTCTGAAAACATTTTCTAAGAGTAATAAAAAATTTGAATAAAGCTTTACACTAAATTTTAAAGAAATTCGATAAATAAATGTTGATGTAATTTGTATAATTGATATTTTATAATTTATTTAACTTCGAGAAATAAAATTTGATGTAATATAGTTGATATTATAGATTTTATTAAACAAATCAAAGTAACGTACAGCATCGTTTGGCTGACTAAAGGGGTTTTATTTTCTGAATAATTAATATAATTTTTAAAATTAAGCAATTCTTTGTTTAATAAATTAAAAAGACTGTGTCTGACTGTTTTGGATGAGTCGCCAAAGAATCTCTATCCACAAGCGCAATCCGATTACTGCTCGGTGTGGGAGTTTTTGCCTGCTCCGTTTCCGACCTGGGCCTGTTTACCCCTCCTTAGACGACCTGGTAACTCCGAACTCCTCCGGATCCACCATATCGACATCGTGCTTAATACGGACGCCTGATCAACATAGACGAGCAGAGGACAGAGCTCCCATCCTCAAGCCATCCAACAGCCTCGACCTCCAAGCAGCTGGATTACAAGACCACGCCACTGGTCCCGGTCGATCAAGGAAAGATTCGTTGACTTTAAGAGCTGTAGTATGCCTTAATTTTTTCCCCTAATACTGCCATCTAGTAGATAAACTAGAAATCATTCTTTTATTTCTTAAGTATTATTGAAATTATTATGTATTATTGAAATAAAATAATTGCACTAAATTACATGAAATGTCGCTGTATGAAAACATTTTCTAAGAGAAATAAAAAATCTAAATAAAGCTTTACACTAAATATTAAAGAAATTCGATAAATAAATGTTGATGTATTTTATATAATTGATATTTTATAATTTATTTAACTTCGACAAATAAAATTTGATGTAATATAGTTGATATTATAGAATTTATTAAACAAATCAAAGTAACGTACAGCATCGTTTGGCTGACTAAAGGGGTTTTATTTTCTGAATAATTAATATAATTTTTAAAATTAAGCAATTCTTTGTTTAAAGAATTAAAAAGACTTTGTCTGACTGCATTGGATGGGCTGCCAAAGAATCTCTATTCACAAGCGCAGTCCCATTACTGCTCGGTGTGGGAGTTTTTGCCTGCTCCGTTTCCGACCTGGGCATGTTCACCCCTCCTTAGACGACCTGGTAACTCCGAACTCCTCCGGATCCACCATATCGACATCGTGCTTAATGCGGACGCCTGATCAACATAGACTAGCAGAGGACAGAACTCCCATCCTCAAGCCATCCAACAGCCTCGACCTCCAAGCAACTGGATTACAAGACCACGCCACTGATCCCGGTCAATCAAGGAAAGATTAGTTGACTTTAAGATCTGTAGTATGCCATAATTTTTTCCCCTAATACTGCCATCTAGTAGATAAACTAGAAATCATTCTTTTATTTCTTAAGTATTATTGAAATTATTTTGTATTATTGAAATAAAATAATTGCACTAAATTACATAAAATGTCGCTGTCTGAAAACATTTTCTAAGAGTAATAAAAAATTTGAATAAAGCTTTACACTAAATTTTAAAGAAATTCGATAAATAAATGTTGATGTAATTTGTATAATTGATATTTTATAATTTATTTAACTTCGACAAATAAAATTTGATGTAATATAGTTGATATTATAGATTTTATTAAACAAATCAAAGTAACGTACAGCATCGTTTGGCTGACTAAAGGGGTTTTATTTTCTGAATAATTAATATAATTTTTAAAATTAAGCAATTCTTTGTTTAATAAATTAAAAAGACTGTGTCTGACTGTTTTGGATGAGCTGCCAAAGAATCTCTATTCACAAGCGCAATCCGATTACTGCTCGGTGTGGGAGTTTTTGCCTGCTCCGTTTCCGACCTGGGCCTGTTCACCCCTCCTTAGACGACCTGGTAACTCCGAACTCCTCCGGATCCACCATATCGACATCGTGCTTAATGCGGACGCCTGATCAACATAGACGAGCAGAGGACAGAACTCCCATCCTCAAGCCATCCAACAGCCTCGACCTCCAAGCAACTGGATTACAAGACCACGCCACTGGTCCCGGTCAATCAAGGAAAGATTAGTTGACTTTAAGATCTGTAGTATGCCATAATTTTTTCCCCTAATACTGCCATCTAGTAGATAAACTAGAAATCATTCTTTTATTTCTTAAGTATTATTGAAATTATTTTGTATTATTGAAATAAAATAATTGCACTAAATTACATAAAATGTCGCTGTCTGAAAACATTTTCTAAGAGTAATAAAAAATTTGAATAAAGCTTTACACTAAATTTTAAAGAAATTCGATAAATAAATGTTGATGTAATTTATATAATTGATATTTTATAATTTATTTAACTTCGACAAATAAAATTTGATGTAATATAGTTGATATTATAGAATTTATTAAACAAATCAAAGTAACGTACAGCATCGTTTGGCTGACTAAAGGGGTTTTATTTTCTGAATAATTAATATAATTTTTAAAATTAAGCAATTCTTTGTTTAAAGAATTAAAAAGACTTTGTCTGACTGTATTGGATGGGCTGCCAAAGAATCTCTATTCACAAGCGCAGTCCCATTACTGCTCGGTGTGGGAGTTTTTGCCTGCTCCGTTTCCGACCTGGGCCTGTTCACCCCTCCTTAGACGACCTGGTAACTCCGAACTCCTCCGGATCCACCATATCGACATCGTGCTTAATGCGGACGCCTGATCAACATAGACTAGCAGAGGACAGAACTCCCATCCTCAAGCCATCCAACAGCCTCGACCTCCAAGCAACTGGATTACAAGACCACGCCACTGGTCCCGGTCAATCAAGGAAAGATTAGTTGTTTTTAAGATCTGTAGTATGCCATAATTTTTTCCCCTAATACTGCCATCTAGTAGATAAACTAGAAATCATTCTTTTATTTCTTAAATATTATTGAAATTATTTTGTATTATTGAAATAAAATAATTGCACTAAATTACATAAAATGTCGCTGTCTGAAAACATTTTCTAAGAGTAATAAAAAATTTGAATAAAGCTTTACACTAAATTTTAAAGAAATTCGATAAATAAATGTTGATGTAATTTGTATAATTGATATTTTATAATTTATTTAACTTCGACAAATAAAATTTGATGTAATATAGTTGATATTATAGATTTTATTAAACAAATCAAAGTAACGTACAGCATCGTTTGGCTGACTAAAGGGGTTTTATTTTCTGAATAATTAATATAATTTTTAAAATTAAGCAATTCTTTGTTTAAAGAATTAAAAAGACTTTGTCTGACTGCATTGGATGGGCTGCCAAAGAATCTCTATTCACAAGCGCAGTCCCATTACTGCTCGGTGTGGGAGTTTTTGCCTGCTCCGTTTCCGACCTGGGCCTGTTCACCCCTCCTTAGACGACCTGGTAACTCCAAACTCCTCCGGATCCACCATATCGACATCGTGCTTAATGCGGACGCCTGATCAACATAGACGAGCAGAGGACAGAACTCCCATCCTCAAGCCATCCAACAGCCTCGACCTCCAAGCAACTGGATTACAAGACCACGCCACTGGTCCCGGTCAATCAAGGAAAGATTAGTTGACTTTAAGATCTGTAGTATGCCATAATTTTTTCCCCTAATGCTGCCATCTAGTAGATAAACTAGAAATCATTCTTTTATTTCTTAAGTATTATTGAAATTATTTTGTATTATTGAAATAAAATAATTGCACTAAATTACATAAAATGTCGCTGTCTGAAAACATTTTCTAAGAGTAATAAAAAATTTGAATAAAGCTTTACACTAAATTTTAAAGAAATTCGATAAATAAATGTTGATGTAATTTGTATAATTGATATTTTATAATTTATTTAACTTCGACAAATAAAATTTGATGTAATATAGTTGATATTATAGATTTTATTAAACAAATCAAAGTAACGTACAGCATCGTTTGGCTGACTAAAGGGGTTTTATTTTCTGAATAATTAATATAATTTTTAAAATTAAGCAATTCTTTGTTTAATAAATTAAAAAGACTGTGTCTGACTGTTTTGGATGAGCTGCCAAAGAATCTCTATTCACAAGCGCAATCCGATTACTGCTCGGTGTGGGAGTTTTTGCCTGCTCCGTTTCCGACCTGGGCCTGTTCACCCCTCCTTAGACGACCTGGTAACTCCGAACTCCTCCGGATCCACCATATCGACATCGTGCTTAATGCGGACGCCTGATCAACATAGACGAGCAGAGGACAGAACTCCCATCCTCAAGCCATCCAACAGCCTCGACCTCCAAGCAACTGGATTACAAGACCACGCCACTGGTCCCGGTCAATCAAGGAAAGATTAGTTGACTTTAAGATCTGTAGTATGCCATAATTTTTTCCCCTAATACTGCCATCTAGTAGATAAACTAGAAATCATTCTTTTATTTCTTAAGTATTATTGAAATTATTTTGTATTATTGAAATAAAATAATTGCACTAAATTACATAAAATGTCGCTGTCTGAAAACATTTTCTAAGAGTAATAAAAAATTTGAATAAAGCTTTACACTAAATTTTAAAGAAATTTGATAAATAAATGTTGATGTAATTTGTATAATTGATATTTTATAATTTATTTAACTTCGACAAATAAAATTTGATGTAATATAGTTGATATTATGGATTTTATTAAACAAATCAAAGTAACGTACAGCATCGTTTGGCTGACTAAAGGGGTTTTATTTTCTGAATAATTAATATAATTTTTAAAATTAAGCAATTCTTTGTTTAATAAATTAAAAAGACTGTGTCTGACTGTTTTGGATGAGCTGCCAAAGAATCTCTATTCACAAGCGCAATCCGATTACTGCTCGGTGTGGGAGTTTTTGCCTGCTCCGTTTCCGACCTGGGCCTGTTCACCCCTCCTTAGACGACCTGGTAACTCCGAACTCCTCCGGATCCACCATATCGACATCGTGCTTAATACGGACGCCTGATCAACATAGACGAGCAGAGGACAGAGCTCCCATCCTCAAGCCATCCAACAGCCTCGACCTCCAAGCAGCTGGATTACAAGACCACGCCACTGGTCCCGGTCGATCAAGGAAAGATTCGTTGACTTTAAGAGCTGTAGTATGCCTTAATTTTTTCCCCTAATACTGCCATCTAGTAGATAAACTAGAAATCATTCTTTTATTTCTTAAGTATTATTGAAATTATTATGTATTATTGAAATAAAATAATTGCACTAAATTACATGAAATGTCGCTGTATGAAAACATATTCTAAGAGAAATAAAAAATCTAAATAAAGCTTTACACTAAATATTAAAGAAATTCGATAAATAAATGTTGATGTAATTTATATAATTGATATTTTATAATTTATTTAACTTCGACAAATAAAATTTGATGTAATATAGTTGATATTATAGAATTTATTAAACAAATCAAAGTAACGTACAGCATCGTTTGGCTGACTAAAGGGGTTTTATTTTCTGAATAATTAATATAATTTTTAAAATTAAGCAATTCTTTGTTTAACCCTTTCGAGCCGACTGTCACATATATGTGTCAGCAAGAAACGCGCTCACTTCCCGACCGACACACCCGCGTGTCAGAGAGTTTTCTCGTTCACCCCCGACCGTCACTTATTTGTGCCAGCGTTTCGGAACGTTTTAAAAAATGAAATTTCTTCCAAAAGATGGCATTGTATGTCCATATGGTTTCAGATACATGTAGATTTGACCTTCTACTCAAGATGAAAGTACAGTCACGTGGTTTTTAGGGGAAGGAGTGGAGGGGGGAATGTTTTATGAGGGCTCTTTAAATTAGCACGTGATATTTATTTACAGTAAGTAAGGGAGTTTTTTTTTTCTCGCGCTACTTTCGATTTTCGGATTAGTTTTTAGTGGATAATTAGATCTTGTAGGCTTGAATTTTTTTTCTTTTTCCCGTTAGAATGTCGAAGCGTCGAAAAATTTTGACTGAGCTGGAAATAGAGGAAATTATGCAAAATATTTCAGATATTGATTCTGAAACAGATTCGGATAGTAGTGATAGTGACACTATAATGAAAATAAAATGTGTAAAATATACATTTAAACAGGAAATAACTTAAGTAAATAAAGTATCCATAGAAATATATATAAAGCATATGTCACTTAAATACTCTAAAGAACAATATTAAACAACGCGCTGATATTTCGGTAATTTCATGGAATTAGGCTTAACATCGAAAAACCCTCCGGCCCTGGGGAGACACACGCTAGAGAGACTGCCGGCCTCAGCGGTAAGCGCGCTTTCACGCTCTGCGTCGCGAAAGGGTTAAAGAATTAAAAAGACTTTGTCTGACTGCATTGGATGGGCTGCCAAAGAATCTCTATTCACAAGCGCAGTCCCATTACTGCTCGGTGTGGGAGTTTTTGCCTGCTCCGTTTCCGACCTGGGCATGTTCACCCCTCCTTAGACGACCTGGTAACTCCGAACTCCTCCGGATCCACCATATCGACATCGTGCTTAATGCGGACGCCTGATCAACATAGACTAGCAGAGGACAGAACTCCCATCCTCAAGCCATCCAACAGCCTCGACCTCCAAGCAACTGGATTACAAGACCACGCCACTGATCCCGGTCAATCAAGGAAAGATTAGTTGACTTTAAGATCTGTAGTATGCCATAATTTTTTCCCCTAATACTGCCATCTAGTAGATAAACTAGAAATCATTCTTTTATTTCTTAAGTATTATTGAAATTATTTTGTATTATTGAAATAAAATAATTGCACTAAATTACATAAAATGTCGCTGTCTGAAAACATTTTCTAAGAGTAATAAAAAATTTGAATAAAGCTTTACACTAAATTTTAAAGAAATTTGATAAATAAATGTTGATGTAATTTGTATAATTGATATTTTATAATTTATTTAACTTCGACAAATAAAATTTGATGTAATATAGTTGATATTATGGATTTTATTAAACAAATCAAAGTAACGTACAGCATCGTTTGGCTGACTAAAGGGGTTTTATTTTCTGAATAATTAATATAATTTTTAAAATTAAGCAATTCTTTGTTTAATAAATTAAAAAGACTGTGTCTGACTGTTTTGGATGAGCTGCCAAAGAATCTCTATTCACAAGCGCAATCCGATTACTGCTCGGTGTGGGAGTTTTTGCCTGCTCCGTTTCCGACCTGGGCCTGTTCACCCCTCCTTAGACGACCTGGTAACTCCGAACTCCTCCGGATCCACCATATCGACATCGTGCTTAATACGGACGCCTGATCAACATAGACGAGCAGAGGACAGAGCTCCCATCCTCAAGCCATCCAACAGCCTCGACCTCCAAGCAGCTGGATTACAAGACCACGCCACTGGTCCCGGTCGATCAAGGAAAGATTCGTTGACTTTAAGAGCTGTAGTATGCCTTAATTTTTTCCCCTAATACTGCCATCTAGTAGATAAACTAGAAATCATTCTTTTATTTCTTAAGTATTATTGAAATTATTATGTATTATTGAAATAAAATAATTGCACTAAATTACATGAAATGTCGCTGTATGAAAACATTTTCTAAGAGAAATAAAAAATCTAAATAAAGCTTTACACTAAATATTAAAGAAATTCGATAAATAAATGTTGATGTAATTTATATAATTGATATTTTATAATTTATTTAACTTCGACAAATAAAATTTGATGTAATATAGTTGATATTATAGAATTTATTAAACAAATCAAAGTAACGTACAGCATCGTTTGGCTGACTAAAGGGGTTTTATTTTCTGAATAATTAATATAATTTTTAAAATTAAGCAATTCTTTGTTTAAAGAATTAAAAAGACTTTGTCTGACTGCATTGGATGGGCTGCCAAAGAATCTCTATTCACAAGCGCAGTCCCATTACTGCTCGGTGTGGGAGTTTTTGCCTGCTCCGTTTCCGACCTGGGCATGTTCACCCCTCCTTAGACGACCTGGTAACTCCGAACTCCTCCGGATCCACCATATCGACATCGTGCTTAATGCGGACGCCTGATCAACATAGACTAGCAGAGGACAGAACTCCCATCCTCAAGCCATCCAACAGCCTCGACCTCCAAGCAACTGGATTACAAGACCACGCCACTGATCCCGGTCAATCAAGGAAAGATTAGTTGACTTTAAGATCTGTAGTATGCCATAATTTTTTCCCCTAATACTGCCATCTAGTAGATAAACTAGAAATCATTCTTTTATTTCTTAAGTATTATTGAAATTATTTTGTATTATTGAAATAAAATAATTGCACTAAATTACATAAAATGTCGCTGTCTGAAAACATTTTCTAAGAGTAATAAAAAATTTGAATAAAGCTTTACACTAAATTTTAAAGAAATTCGATAAATAAATGTTGATGTAATTTGTATAATTGATATTTTATAATTTATTTAACTTCGACAAATAAAATTTGATGTAATATAGTTGATATTATAGATTTTATTAAACAAATCAAAGTAACGTACAGCATCGTTTGGCTGACTAAAGGGGTTTTATTTTCTGAATAATTAATATAATTTTTAAAATTAAGCAATTCTTTGTTTAATAAATTAAAAAGACTGTGTCTGACTGTTTTGGATGAGCTGCCAAAGAATCTCTATTCACAAGCGCAATCCGATTACTGCTCGGTGTGGGAGTTTTTGCCTGCTCCGTTTCCGATCTGGGCCTGTTCACCCCTCCTTAGACGACCTGGTAACTCCGAACTCCTCCGGATCCACCATATCGACATCGTGCTTAATGCGGACGCCTGATCAACATAGACGAGCAGAGGACAGAACTCCCATCCTCAAGCCATCCAACAGCCTCGACCTCCAAGCAACTGGATTACAAGACCACGCCACTGGTCCCGGTCAATCAAGGAAAGATTAGTTGACTTTAAGATCTGTAGTATGCCATAATTTTTTCCCCTAATACTGCCATCTAGTAGATAAACTAGAAATCATTCTTTTATTTCTTAAGTATTATTGAAATTATTTTGTATTATTGAAATAAAATAATTGCACTAAATTACATAAAATGTCGCTGTCTGAAAACATTTTCTAAGAGTAATAAAAAATTTGAATAAAGCTTTACACTAAATTTTAAAGAAATTCGATAAATAAATGTTGATGTAATTTATATAATTGATATTTTATAATTTATTTAACTTCGACAAATAAAATTTGATGTAATATAGTTGATATTATAGAATTTATTAAACAAATCAAAGTAACGTACAGCATCGTTTGGCTGACTAAAGGGGTTTTATTTTCTGAATAATTAATATAATTTTTAAAATTAAGCAATTCTTTGTTTAAAGAATTAAAAAGACTTTGTCTGACTGTATTGGATGGGCTGCCAAAGAATCTCTATTCACAAGCGCAGTCCCATTACTGCTCGGTGTGGGAGTTTTTGCCTGCTCCGTTTCCGACCTGGGCCTGTTCACCCCTCCTTAGACGACCTGGTAACTCCGAACTCCTCCGGATCCACCATATCGACATCGTGCTTAATGCGGACGCCTGATCAACATAGACTAGCAGAGGACAGAACTCCCATCCTCAAGCCATCCAACAGCCTCGACCTCCAAGCAACTGGATTACAAGACCACGCCACTGGTCCCGGTCAATCAAGGAAAGATTAGTTGTTTTTAAGATCTGTAGTATGCCATAATTTTTTCCCCTAATACTGCCATCTAGTAGATAAACTAGAAATCATTCTTTTATTTCTTAAATATTATTGAAATTATTTTGTATTATTGAAATAAAATAATTGCACTAAATTACATAAAATGTCGCTGTCTGAAAACATTTTCTAAGAGTAATAAAAAATTTGAATAAAGCTTTACACTAAATTTTAAAGAAATTCGATAAATAAATGTTGATATAATTTGTATAATTGATATTTTATAATTTATTTAACTTCGACAAATAAAATTTGATGTAATATAGTTGATATTATAGATTTTATTAAACAAATCAAAGTAACGTACAGCATCGTTTGGCTGACTAAAGGGGTTTTATTTTCTGAATAATTAATATAATTTTTAAAATTAAGCAATTCTTTGTTTAAAGAATTAAAAAGACTTTGTCTGACTGCATTGGATGGGCTGCCAAAGAATCTCTATTCACAAGCGCAGTCCCATTACTGCTCGGTGTGGGAGTTTTTGCCTGCTCCGTTTCCGACCTGGGCCTGTTCACCCCTCCTTAGACGACCTGGTAACTCCAAACTCCTCCGGATCCACCATATCGACATCGTGCTTAATGCGGACGCCTGATCAACATAGACGAGCAGAGGACAGAACTCCCATCCTCAAGCCATCCAACAGCCTCGACCTCCAAGCAACTGGATTACAAGACCACGCCACTGGTCCCGGTCAATCAAGGAAAGATTAGTTGACTTTAAGATCTGTAGTATGCCATAATTTTTTCCCCTAATGCTGCCATCTAGTAGATAAACTAGAAATCATTCTTTTATTTCTTAAGTATTATTGAAATTATTTTGTATTATTGAAATAAAATAATTGCACTAAATTACATAAAATGTCGCTGTCTGAAAACATTTTCTAAGAGTAATAAAAAATTTGAATAAAGCTTTACACTAAATTTTAAAGAAATTCGATAAATAAATGTTGATGTAATTTGTATAATTGATATTTTATAATTTATTTAACTTCGACAAATAAAATTTGATGTAATATAATTGATATTATAGATTTTATTAAACAAATCAAAGTAACGTACAGCATCGTTTGGCTGACTAAAGGGGTTTTATTTTCTGAATAATTAATATAATTTTTAAAATTAAGCAATTCTTTGTTTAATAAATTAAAAAGACTGTGTCTGACTGTTTTGGATGAGCTGCCAAAGAATCTCTATTCACAAGCGCAATCCGATTACTGCTCGGTGTGGGAGTTTTTGCCTGCTCCGTTTCCGACCTGGGCCTGTTCACCCCTCCTTAGACGACCTGGTAACTCCGAACTCCTCCGGATCCACCATATCGACATCGTGCTTAATGCGGACGCCTGATCAACATAGACGAGCAGAGGACAGAACTCCCATCCTCAAGCCATCCAACAGCCTCGACCTCCAAGCAACTGGATTACAAGACCACGCCACTGGTCCCGGTCAATCAAGGAAAGATTAGTTGACTTTAAGATCTGTAGTATGCCATAATTTTTTCCCCTAATACTGCCATCTAGTAGATAAACTAGAAATCATTCTTTTATTTCTTAAGTATTATTGAAATTATTTTGTATTATTGAAATAAAATAATTGCACTAAATTACATAAAATGTCGCTGTCTGAAAACATTTTCTAAGAGTAATAAAAAATTTGAATAAAGCTTTACACTAAATTTTAAAGAAATTTGATAAATAAATGTTGATGTAATTTGTATAATTGATATTTTATAATTTATTTAACTTCGACAAATAAAATTTGATGTAATATAGTTGATATTATGGATTTTATTAAACAAATCAAAGTAACGTACAGCATCGTTTGGCTGACTAAAGGGGTTTTATTTTCTGAATAATTAATATAATTTTTAAAATTAAGCAATTCTTTGTTTAATAAATTAAAAAGACTGTGTCTGACTGTTTTGGATGAGCTGCCAAAGAATCTCTATTCACAAGCGCAATCCGATTACTGCTCGGTGTGGGAGTTTTTGCCTGCTCCGTTTCCGACCTGGGCCTGTTCACCCCTCCTTAGACGACCTGGTAACTCCGAACTCCTCCGGATCCACCATATCGACATCGTGCTTAATACGGACGCCTGATCAACATAGACGAGCAGAGGACAGAGCTCCCTTCCTCAAGCCATCCAACAGCCTCGACCTCCAAGCAGCTGGATTACAAGACCACGCCACTGGTCCCGGTCGTGTATTTACAAAGCCTCTAGGATACAGCCCACTTGGCGCGATAAAGAGCATCTAAGCATTTTTGGTGCGAAAAAGAAAGCTGCGCATGCGCTGTAAGGAAAAGGCATATAGAGCAATCCTTTGCGTTTGGGTTAGTTCCGTTGTTGACACTTTTAGTCGCTCGCTATTTTAGTTTGTGACATTTAACCAGGTTCATCCTTAGTAGTTTATTAATCTTAGGTATGACAGATGATAATTCAAAACAAATGCATTTTTCAAGAATGTAAAACATAAACCCATTTTTTTTTCAAAAGTACCGATAGTATATCATATATCCAATTTCTTATAATAACGTCTATTAGGGTAACAATTTTTTAAAAATAACAATAGTGTTTATCATTAATCAGCAGTTTGAATATTTGTATAATATATATTCAATTTACTACAACAGTGTAAGCAGTAGAAACACAGTGGCGATCTCAAAAATGCTATATTAGAAATATCTCCATACAGATTTTTAAAATTGAAACATCTATGCTTTTTTTTCAAGCAATCAAACACTTTAATCTCATCTTATTAAAAAAATTCGTTCTGAGCTGAAGTATTATAATTCTCTCAAATCGTTTTGTTACAGCTCGATACTAAAGTATTGTTATGCTAATCACAATTCGTCGATTTCATTTCGAAAGACGATAAAAAATTTATAAACTGCTGTTGAAATATTGTACACATTTTCACGATTCCTTAACCTTAAATTGAAATGTAAACACAACAACGCATTCTGTACGGGGTTACAACAATCGAAAGAGGATGTGTGGGTTTACCACTGTGGAAATACATGTTATAGAACCACCGATAGATGGCGGAGTTTATCATTAGATTGTAACCGTAACTGCAAACAAAGATTTTGTAAAAAGCAAGAACATTGTAATGTAGTAGTAGCATTGTCTACCATTGTACCGTATTCATCATGTTAAAGATTTAAATATATTTTTGTTACTTACCCCTTGGTAATTATTGAGTAGTTTTCCTGTGCCATCAAGAAAACGAGAAAAAGGTTATATTCACTAATAGTAATAAATCTTCGGTGTATTTACCCTATTAGAATTGCTTTAAGTTGAAAAGCGAAACTGGTGCATCGATGCCGAGAAAGGCAGTGCACTGAAGATAAGAATAGAATCGAATTTTAGTGGATAAAAGAAAGCCAGAAAAAAGGGGTAAGTTTATTTTGATTGAGAAATATTATATTTGGATATATCATGGATATAGAAAAACTTAAAATGAAAAGAAGAGCTTTGAAAAGTTCTACTACTAAATTTCTCACTAACTTAGATAAAAACTTTGATAATTTGACAATATATGAATTAGAAACATCTTTAGAACAATTAAGTGAGAAAATGTTGAACATAAAATTAATAAATAAAGAGATAATGAAAGAACTAGATGTTAAAGATATCGAAAAGGAAGTTGAATCCTCTGAAACATATGTAGAAGATTTGATTAACTATAAATGTAAAATTAAACAGAAGATTCAGCAAATTAGTGCCACTCCCTCAACTAGTTCTAATTTAAATGGTGTAACTAGCTCTCAGACTGTAAATCAAACAGAAGTAAACAAATGCACGATAAAACTACCAAAATTAACTGTAAACAAATATTTCGGAGATCCAAATTCATGGTTGGAATTTATCGGCCAGTTCGAAAATTCAATTGATAAAAATCCGTATCTTTCAAATATTGAAAAACTAATTTATCTAAAAAGTTTTGTTGGAGGAGCAGCTTCAAAAGCAATTTCGGGATTTTCTTTAACGGATGATAATTATAAAGCAGCTCTTAATTTGTTGAAAGATCGGTTTGGACAGAAAAACTTGCTTATAAATGCTCATTTAGGCCAATTATTGAATATTACACCAATAAAACATAACTCTGATACTTTTGGATTGCGAAAATTATTCGATCGAGTAGAAATCGAAATTAGAAATTTAGAATCGCTAGGAATTGATTCGGCATCTTATGGAAATTTATTAACGCCGATAATTTTAAAGGTACTCCCATCAGAAATAACTTTAGACTTTAGTAGGAAAGAGAAGGGGGATAATTGGGATTTAAAAGCCCTTCTAAAATTTTTAAGTGAAGAAATAAAAAGTCGCGAAAAAACCACCGCCATTGCAAATATAAAATGTTCGAATAATCAAAAAGAAGATAAATTTAGATCAAGGCCGCACCCACAAAAAGAAATAACATCCGCTCATGAATTATGCGCGACCGCAACGAGAATTAATAAATGTGTATTTTGTGGGGGTGACCATGAATCTGAGAAATGTGATACTCTCACAGTAGAAGAAAGAAAAAATATTTTGATTAAGCAGAGACTCTGCTTTCTTTGCTTAAAACCAAATCATCGGTTAATTGATTGTTACAGTAAGAAGAAATGTGTTTTTTGTAATCGGAGACACTCAAAAGCGATTTGCTTTAAGTTAGAGGAAAATAAACAAACAAAAACTTTAAACGATAGAGAGAATTCTAAGGAAAATTTAGAAATTGTTTCGGCCATTTCTTCTTGCGAGAATAAATTAAAACATAAACAAAATTCGAATCCCATTTTATTACAAACTTGTTCAATCATTGCGGAAAATAAAAACAAACAAGAAAATGTTACAATTTTTCTTGATAATGGAAGTCAACGGACTTTCATAACAAATAAATTGGTAAAAAGATTAAATTTGCCAGTAATTAGAAAAGAAAAATTGTCGATTAATTCTTGTGGATCAGAGCAACCCCAAACTAAATTGTTTAATGTAGTTAGCATCCGATTAAGAAATAGGGAAGATCCTAATTATAAAATAGATATAGAAGCCGTAGAAACTGACACTATTTGTGCAACTCAGCTGCCTTCTCCAAACAAAAACATTGTTAAGGATTACGAATTTTTAAAAACAGTTCAACTTGCGGATGATTTTCAAAACGAAACTAAAGGTGTTATGATTTTAATCGGATCGGATTTTTATTTTGATATAGTGACTGGCCGAATTCATAGACTTGAAAATAAATTGGTAGCGGTAGAAACAATCTTCGGTTGGTGTATTTATGGACACATAAATAAAATAAACAATCTACTCGCTATGAACGTAGTTGTTAACCGTGGTGATGAGACTTTAATTAGACAATTTTTTGATCTTGAGTCCATTGGAATTTTGCCTGATTCGCCTATTACTGATAACGAGGAAGAAACAATAGTTCAAGAGTTTGAGTCTTCCATTACATTTGATAAACGTTATAAAATTAAATTGCCCTGGAAATTAGAATTGATTGACAACTTAAAATCAAATTATGATGTTGCCCTTAAGAGACTCCACCATCTTGTACACAAATTCGAAAAGAACCCTTGGTTACTTAATGAATATAGACAAACCATAGAATCATATCTTGCAGAGGGTATTATTGAAGAAATTCCTGACACACAATATTCAAATGATAAAACTATATTTTATCTTCCCCACAGGGCGGTTATTAAAGAAGAGCGACAAACTACAAAACTCCGCATTGTTTATGATGCATCATCTCACTCAGCTGAATCCTGTTCGCTAAATGATTGTTTATACACTGGTCCCAAATTAACTAATGATATTTTTGATATTCTAATAAACTTTAGGAACAAAGAGATAGCTTTTGTTGCAGATTTGAAGCAAGCTTTCCTTAATATCGAAATTGTGGAGGAAGATCGAGATGCGACCAGATTTATCTGGATGGAACCTCCCTTTGATGAAGGTAAGATTAAAATTTATCGATTTACTCGTGTTTTATTTGGACTTACTTCTAGTCCCTTCCTTCTTGCGGCAACTATAAAATTTCATTTGAAGAATTATGAAAAAACATATCCTCAAACTATAAAAATTATAAGAGAATCATTGTATGTGGACGATGTGATAGGATGCGAGGATAATGTAGATAAAGCTTTTAGTTTCAGTCAGGAAGCTATTAAAATTTTTGAAGATGCGGGTATGCAACTTAGAAAATGGAATTCAAATTCGAAACCTCTTATAGACTTATGGGAAACTAATAACATTCAAATTGATCACACCATAGAAAATTCAGACTTAATACCTTCTGAGCATAAAGTACTTGGGATAGGGTGGAATAGTGACACAGACATTTTTTATTTTGATACTAAACATCTTATCGAATTTTTATCTGAAGGGAGACACACAAAAAGATTTTTGCTGAAAGCTGCTGGTCGTATATTCGACCCAATAGGATATTTGAGCCCCTTTGTAGTAACCATAAAGTGTTTAATTCAAGCAGTTTGGTGCGCTGGAATTGATTGGGATGAAGAACTCCCTCAAGAAATTGCTCGTGATTTTCAGGATTGGTGCAATGGTGTTAAAAAATTAAAAGACATTGAAATACCACGTTACTATTTAAGGGATGCTCTTGGAGATAGTATACAGGATATACAGCTACACATATTTTCTGATGCTAGTTTGAAAGCATACGGCTGTGTCGCGTATTTGAGAATTGTTACAAACTCAGATAAGATATATACATCATTTGTTGCATCCAAAAGTAGAGTATCTCCCCTCAAAAGTCTGTCATTAACCAGACTTGAATTGATGGCTGCCCTTTTAGCTGCTCGATTGAGCAATAATTTGGTAAAAAACTTAAAGCTTAAACTTACACAAAAATTTTGGACTGATTCATCCATCACTTACTTCTGGATTAGAGGTTTACCCAACCGATTTAAACCCTTCGTAAAAAACCGCGTAGTTAAGATTCAACAATTAACAGATCCTGAACATTGGTTCCACTGCCCCGGCAAAGAAAACCCGGCAGACTTAGTTTCGAGAGGACTAAAAGCATCCGAATTGATTAACAACACTTTTTGGTGGGAAGGACCCCCTTTCCTCAAAAAACGTGTTGACAGTTGGCCTCAGACTTTTGAAACATCCCTGGAAGAAAATCTCCTGGAATTCAGAAAGAAGAAAGAGGAAATTCCAAGTTTCTGCTTTAGTACATCTTCCAATGACCTAAGAATTAATCCGGAGAATTATAGTTGCTTTTTAAAATTTTTGAGGATAACAGCATGGATTAGACGTTTTATTTCAAAGATAAGAAAACAATCTACCACTAAGGGACTACTCACATCATCTGAAATTGAAGAAGCAGAAGAGTTTTGGATAAAATTTGAGCAAAGAAAAGCTTATCATTCCGAAATATCGGCCTTAGAAAGTGAAAAAGAAATTGACAAGAATTCTTCCATTAGAAGTTTTGCCCCCTTTTTGGATGATAAAAAGGTTTTAAAAATAGGAGGCAGATTGGAAAATTCGGAATTTGATCTTGAACAAAAACACCCTATCTTACTTCCAAATAAATGTAAATTTACGGAACTGTTGATTAGAAATGACCACGAAGGAATATTTCATGGTGGTGTTTCTGCCACCCTTTCTAAAATTAGAAATCGGTTTTGGATCGCTAGAGGTCGGCAGCTTATAAAGAAAATAATAAAGAATTGCATAATATGTCGCAAATATTCAGCTCTACCTGCTAAACAAATAACCAGTCCCCTACCTAAAGATCGAGTTTCAGAATCTCCACCATTCTCAGTTTGCGGGGTGGACTTTGCAGGTCCGATATATGCTAAAACATCGAATACTCCTGAAAAAGCCTATATATGTTTGTTTACTTGCGCAGTAACAAGAGCGTTACACTTAGAATTAGTTTCAAATCTAAGTACAGAAAAATTTATATTAGCCTTGCGTAGGTTTATTTCCAGACGAGGAAGTGTCCAAACCATGTATAGCGATAATGCAAAAACCTTTAAAAGCGCAAATAACGAACTTCAACTCATTTTTAACTTGATTCAAGATCCAAAGATTCAAAATTTTATAGCAAATAAAAGGATCAAGTGGAAATTTATCATGGAACGAGCTGCATGGTGGGGAGGTTTCTATGAGAGATTAGTGAAATCGGTGAAGGAATGCTTACGCAAGACCCTATCTAAATCTCTTCTTACTTTTGAGGAATTAACAACAATCTTAACAGATATAGAATCAGTGTTAAACCAACGCCCTTTAAGCTACGTTTATTCTGACTTAAATGAACCCGAACCTTTGACTCCCGCTCATTTTTTATTGCCTCAGAAGAAAATCGAGCTTCCGTTGTATTACACCGGAACTCTTTTTGAACACTCAAATCGTTCTTCCTTAATCAAAAGGAAACTGTTCCAGATGAGACTTTTACAAAATTTTTGGACCAAATGGAAAGAACAGTAGGTTCTTCTCTTAAAAACTGCGCATTGGTTGACAACTTCAGAAAATCAACGGAACCTTCAAGTCCAGGACGTTGTCTTGATCGAAGGAGCCCAAAAGAATAAATTACTTTGGAGCCTTGGAGTAATCGAAGAAGTCTACCCTGGACGGGATGGCAAAGTCCGGAGCTGTCTCGTAAGGACTAATGGAAGTCGGATCAGACGTCCCGTTCAACTGTTATATCCTTTTGAAATTTTAAATAATGCTTAAAAATTTGATTCATGTTGAACTTTAATGTTTTTTTTTTCTTTCTATTTGTCATTTTTCCTTTAATCTTACTAGATATTATGGACGTCCCCGTCCATGGCGGGGAGTTTGTGGAAATACATGTTATAGAACCACCGATAGATGGCGGAGTTTATCATTAGATTGTAACCGTAACTGCAAACAAAGATTTTGTAAAAAGCAAGAACATTGTAATGTAGTAGTAGCATTGTCTACCATTGTACCGTATTCATCATGTTAAAGATTTAAATATATTTTTGTTACTTACCCCTTGGTAATTATTGAGTAGTTTTCCTGTGCCATCAAGAAAACGAGAAAAAGGTTATATTCACTAATAGTAATAAATCTTCGGTGTATTTACCCTATTAGAATTGCTTTAAGTTGAAAAGCGAAAACCACAATTCTGGCGACAATCCCTAATATCGCGCCAAGTGGGCTGTATCCTTGAGTCTTTGTAAATACGCCACCCGGGCAGTGCCCGAGGGCCCCTAAGCACTAAGGGGGCCTTTGAGAATCTTACTTTTTATAAATTGTATTTAAAAAAAACTAAGAATAAACAAAATTGCCGGATATATTTTTAAAAATAAATATATTCTATGGTATAAAGTGTGCATTTTGTTTTCTTTCTACAAATAGTGATTGATTATCATGCAGAAAAACAATAATTTTAATAGTTTATCACCAGGGAAACTAAAAAAGTCAACCGAAATCTATTTTTCTACGTTCCAATGAAGTTTTTATGTGGATTCAGTTTCTTGAGGAATCAAAATGTATTTAAATTTGTTCAAATTATTGCATATGTTAAAAATGCTTTATTTTCTGTATGTGAAGTTTTTGTTAGTTCGATTTTAAGCAGTATGACCTGTTATAAGGGCCCAAAACATTTCTGTGCCCGAGGGCCCTGCATGCTATTAAGACGGCCCTGCTTTTGGTGGTTTAAATAATAAGTAGTAAGATGACCAAGTGAAGAAACAGTTCTTACCAGTGAATAAACACTAAATTTTCCAGTGAATGAACACATAATTTTGAGAATGTTTGATGCTCGTTAGGAATCCATAGGCCACACAAATGTCTAAAAACAAGATTTTTCTTGGAATTACGACATATAACCATAGTTAATGTGGAAAATATTATTTTTTTTTTCAGTCATGGAATGGAAAGTAAAATATGTTTGAATACATAATTTTAAAAAAATGTTTTTCATTTTTTTCTCACAGTTTAATAGTCCGTTCTAAATTATGAATGTTTATCATTGTGTAATCCGATGATGTTTTTATTATTATTATAATTCGATCATTTTTTTGTTTACTCTTTTCCCCATATTTTTTAAGCTTTTTTTTAAATCTTTTTAAGTATTTTTTTTTCTCTTCGTCATGAGTAATTTATTTCTTTTTCTTTTGATTTAACCTTCCTCTTTTTTAAAAATTTTTGGCCAATGTAAATGTATCTTCGAAATTTCTTTTGATTTTCCAGTTCCATTTCCAGAATTCCTCACTGGATAATAAATGAGAAAAAGGAGTTTCGAAGTTTGAGTAAGACCCATCTCTCATTGACTTATATCTAGTAGTTACTTATGAAATCAATTGTTTTTGCAACTAACAATGCCTCAAGAGGACTTATCTCAAAATCAGTTTTCAAGATACTTTCATTATTAATGTTAGTTGTCTCAGCTTCAGAGCCAAAATTTGATTATACAATTGTTCTTTTTGAAATAAATTCTTCAATATTGAGAAAAGCACAGGCTATTGGATATTTGGGAGATTAAACTTTCTGTCAATGTTCCTTTAAAAATTTGCAACATAACTTGTGAGATTTCCTTCTCAAGCTTCTGAAGAAATAGCGCATCGTTACTCTCGAAGCATGTGTTTTGTTGATAAGTTGTCTTGCTCATTAACTCTTGGTGTCTGTTTTGCATGCATTTGTTACAGTCAACGTTTTCTACATCGAATGGAAAAATATCGCATTTCATAAAAGCATTTTAACTTTATCAGTTGATGCCTCAAATCTTATTTAAAAATGGATGTAAAATTTTCTACATATATTGTTTTACAATTCTTTTGTTTTCAAGATCTAACGAGAGATTTCCAAGAATTAGGTAGAAAACTAAACCAGAAAATTTGTTTTGAGGAACAAAACTTGGTCAGTTTCAAATTGATATGAGATTTATACCTATCCAGAAGAAGCAAAATATGGAATTTGATTGCATTTTTAATTAGCCATGGGTAGAAACATTTGCAATATATTTGTAAAATGTTGCTGCGGTCATCGTTTCATTTCATGAATAGCTTTTTCCAATGAAATATGTAGCAGGGACTGATTCTGTAATATCTCAACGAATTCTTCTGTAAGGAAAAACTACCAATGGAGGTACTTTTTCTTTCCTAGGTACTTTAGAATATAAATCCTTATAATTTTTAAGGCCGAAGATTTTTCCCGTTTAAGGGCAGTATTCAACTCTTGTTTCATTCGCATTGTAACTGCAATCACTTTATAAAAGGATGCCAGGGCTACTTCCCTCCTAAAGATTCTTCTGAAGTTCTTAAAACCAGTATTTCGAACATTATTCTCTAAGGGAAGTTTTGCCTTTTGAAATTATCTTCGCATTGCACTGAGTTATCAGTGGATGTCGCCTTAAAAAAACTTCTCCCATTTTTCACCTAGATAATTGTCTTTAAATGGATTTTTCCTACCAGTTCCCGTTAGGACAAAAGACGGCAATAAGATAATAGTTTAGCTAATTATTGGCACAAAATCCTGCAAAGAAATTTTCCATTCAAGCTTTTATTATTATATTTAGTTGTTATATTTAGTTAATAAACATAGTTTATTAAGGTGTCTAAGGTATGATGTAATAACTAATCACTACATTTATAAAGATAAATAATAAATTAATTATTATTATAATTCTTTAAATAAATTTAGCAATTAAATTTGCATGTTTAAATGAAATTGTTATAGGAACTATTCATACAACATTTAACTGAATTTTAGGAGTCCTCTATGTCGCTGAACTACTAATTATCCATGTAAAATCATATTTCACACATACTATTCATTCACTGGGAAATATATTCTCAGTGAAGGAACATGCCTGTTCCTTCACTGGTTAGAAGTTGTTTTTTTTATTTTTAACATAATTTTGATTTATAATATGACAAAAGGTACAAGAAAATTAAAATTTTTCTTTTATTTTCATTAACTTGAAAAAATCCCAGTAAAGGAACACTTGTTTATTCATTGGTTTTTCATCGTTCGGTAATCCAGTTAATAAACACCCCCTAATCTCAGTACTTGCTTATGTTATGATGCTTAAAATAAATAAAACGTAACTTCAATGACCATATTTTGAATTCTTTTTTTCACAATGAGAAAAAAAAGCATTATTATATGCAATTAATTGTAGTTTAAACAGATAACAACAAACACTGACCTTATAATTTCGTCAAAGAAACAAGGCGTTGAACAGATACTAACAAATTCAAAAACTTTTTCCAGAGAAGACTCAAAGACCAGGTAACTAAATGCATTGTTAGATGACTTCCTATTGTTAAGTAGTAAGCTACTGTTACCAATCTAAATTAAAACGTTTAAAATCTTATTTCTAAGAAATATCTATGAAATGCTCCTTCATTTGTTGGTTTACCCTATATCATCCTAATCTTAAAAGAAATTTCCGGAAGTGTATCGCAGAACTATTTTACCAACTATTTATTTAAATTTTAACATTTTAAAAATCCTATTCTTTACCATTTTAGGTTTATTATTTCTTCATTAATATACTAATAAATTTTTTTAGAACTTTAATTTAGATTTTCTTTAATTCAGGTTTCCTTTTTAAATTATAGTCAAGTTTTTTTTTAAAGAATTATTGTCTGCTAGCTAAGAATAAAACCTTGTTAAGAAATTAAAAACATTCAGCTGTTTAAAATTATTTAATGCAAAACAGTTGATTATTTACTTAGCATACTATTTTTTTTTGAAAAAAGAATATAAATTATTGATTGTCTTTTTTTTTCTGTTTCTTGTGACTTCAACTTGGATTATCTAAAATAGTGTTGATGTTTTATAAGTCACTACAAAGAGGATAAAGATACCGAACATAAAAAGCTGTGGAATACGTAGCCAATTTTTTAGTGTCTTAAAATATCTCAGTATCCTAAATGTCGTCCTACTATCTTAGTTGTGAAATTAAATTTTTAATTATCTGACCACGTGTGATTCACTAATTATTTCATTATATCTTTTACTCTTTATGATACCAAGTAGATTTTTTTTCTGATAATATACTAAACTATTTTGTTTAATTTTTTACTTTAGCATGATTTCCAAGATATTATTGTAGTATAATTTGTTATCAGGAAAATGCCTTATTTTGTTAAGCAGGAAATACTAAAAATTGAAATTTGTAAGGATTCCGAAGCTGTGGCAATTTTAGAGTCATCCGATTTTTAAAAAAAATGCTATAAAAAATACACAATTTCCGAACTTATTTTAATAAAAAAAAAATTTAAAAAAAACGTGGCAAGTAGGCTAACATACTTTTTACAGAAACTGTGAAAACTAATTTTTCCTATATTTCGTTAAAAGAGGATAAGAATGATATTGCTCCAAGGGACCTACTCAATAATTTCGCTATTTCCAGAATGAAATCTGTTTGATCAAAACATATTATTCCTTGAAAATTAAAACGAGGGAAAAATTAACTTTTATTATTTATCTAAGCTTATTCCATTTATTTAATGATAGCGGTATTAAGGTTAAGGATATGCGTTGGAAGCTCCGTTTATTATTATACTATAAATGCATTAAATCATGTAGCTTGAATAATTTATTTTAAGTAAATTATTTAATAATTTTAAGCAAATAAGGGTGCAAAAATAAACTCGATCGAAATACTCCGAAAGTATACCCTGAAATATATGTAGAATAAACTTTGGAATCGATATGTAAAAAGTACCTTTTCAAACAACTTCGAGTAGGACGGAAACGCTAACTTGTTTACAAAAGTTGTCCTTGTAACTATTTAATTTCGATTCCTGGTACTAGGGGACATTCCATTTTCACATTCGACTTTTGAAATTTTAATTGTAAACGGAATTTTTTTATGACCTTAAATTAAAATGTTAAGGCTTGCAGCAACAAAAAAATTTTTTTTTACTGCATTGATTTTTTTACAAAGTAATGAATTATTATTTTTTCAATCTAAGAACATGTGCCTATAACATATGTAAAACTTATTTTAATATCGAGTGAAATAATTTTATATGTTGTGTAACTAAATGGATAATCCCAAGAAACTGAATCGAAAATATAAAAACTTCATTGATTTAAAAAAATAATAGATGATAATAAAAATAGACACGTTTTGAGCGTCCAACAATAAAAGTCACAAGTTATCCAAGCCTGACAAGTCTTGAGAATGGGCGATTATATTTGAAATTTCGAAACATGTCGACTTTTACTTCCCTCTTCATATGTTTTGAAGCCAGTTGAGTTTTTATCGTCAATTATACTGTTTTACATTTGGGTCTTGATCATTATTTTGATAAGGATTTTACACTCGTTAAAATAAACATATGCATTTTAATATTTTATCAGGATTCATGTGGTCTTTAAAAACGCAAAAACATCAATATTGTAAAAGTTATATTTAACTTAAAAATTAACATTTTGACACCAGATATTTTGAGTTAATGAAATTAAATATTTTATCTTTTAAGTTTTTGTGCCCCCATTTCAGTATCTTAAGGATCTTACGAGCTCTGTTTAAAAAGAGAGCATCAGATATATATAAGAAAACAAAAATAACCATAGTAGCAGTATTTGGTGGTAAATGTAGCTTATCGTAATTAAAGAATATGCTGTGCGACATTTTATGGTGAATTTGCGAACGCATAAGTTTCAGAATGTATCGAAACATGAGGATGGTATTTGCTAATCATCTTTATCCAAAGAAAACGATGTAACCTAAATATCTAGTAGAATGAAGCAATTTTTTAAACAATGAATCCTACAATATGCAACATATTATTTCAATATCTTATTCTTAAACATAACATATTTCAATCTTTTTAAAATGCCACTAAACATTCAGCAATTCCTTGAGTGACAGAAAAAAGAACTATCATAAATTATAGAAAACCTTGTGAATGTGCATTAGAATTATTATACAATCTACATTTTATTTTTCAAGCACTTTTTTTTTCTTCAAACTTTCTTGCCTAGAAGACTCGATTAAAGCTGTAAAAATGATTATCCCTAAAATTTTGTATATAGCTATAATAAGTTATGTTCATTTGATTTTAGTATAAAATCCTCGAATAAATATAGTAAAAACAGTGTAATCTAAATAATATCAGATAAAAAGTTCCTGTATTTAAATTCTAAAAACTATCAGAAATAATTAAAAATCGATTCAAATTTACTTTTTAAAGGAGATTAAAATATTATTTTTTTTTTTTGCTTTTTGGACAGAAATCGCCTAAAAAAATTGTTTATTGCCTAGAAACTTCGAGATATTTTCTATTAACAATAAATTAAACTCCTCCGAGCAATCACTGATCATTATTTCAATTTTTTTACTATCAGAGCTTGGTTGCGTAGCAACCTAATAAAATTAAGCACTTCTCTTTTGAATTAGTCAATGGGTTATCTTAAAATATTTATTTGCGCAGGCGACTTTTTTGGCGGTTTTCTGGACTATCGCCAAATATATAAACCTTTATTGCGGCCCAATTTACCACCCAATTTTTTAAAAATTTTGTTTTTTTTTTGTTTAATTCAAGTGTCTAGATTCCAAATATATAAAAAAATTATATGTTTATTCAGAGAATGTACGTTTTTGTGTCTGATTTCGTAACTTAATTAATAGTTAGCACTAATTAATTAACATATTTGAGGTTGACCATTAAGATTACCATTAAGATTGACACTTAGTTCGTGAAAATCCGATCATTAGAACGAAAGTTATTCAGGGTGATTCGTTTTTTTTTGCGGACTGTACAAACTATATATGTAAGATTGATAAATTATTTTCCTTACAAAAAGTGACGTTTTCCTGATATTTTATTTGTTTTTATAATGGTGTTCCCATTTAATTTATAATCCTGATTACGTACAGAAACTTTTTAAATTTAAATTGTTTTTTTAAAAATGTTCTGAAAACTTAAGTTTTTAGAGTTTTATGGGGAAATTGAACGAAACAAAGAAAATAACTGAAAATAAAATACACATTGCCCTTATATATTTTAGATACTGCAATACTAAAAAGATGCTACATAATGTCGGCCGTGTTATTAATTTTTGACGGATGTGTTAAAAAAAATCCTTCATTTACGGAATTATAAACTATTATCTTATGAATGAAAATTTATTTGATTGCTAATTATAAAAAGAAAATGTCAAATCTAAATCAGGAAATTGCCAATATAATCCAATGAAAATTATCCAATCAAAGTTTACAGATTGTTATAAATACACGAGAAGCTTTAACTTCATGCTACTGTAAAAGGTCTCTTAAAGAATTTATTAAAAAAAATATTATTGTAAGAAACCTGAATTTGGGAGGAAAAATTGTATGGATTGTAATTGTATACGATATTCTCTTTAACTTTTTTGTTATTAATTTTTTTAGTAGTTTAAGGAAATTAATGCTGAGTATTACTTTGGTATCCAAAATATTTGAGAAATACTAAACAAATTATAATTAAAATAATTAAAAACTTGGCAAAATTTTGATAACACTTTTTTCCAGCTTAAATATCATAGTGCGAACCTTATTATGTGCAACGTGCAAATTAAGAACGCACTGAATAACTTTTGATCTAATGATCGGAATTTTCCTTCCTAATATGCATTTATTATGGTTCGACAAGTAGACCTTAATTATGTAATTGAATAACTGCAGTCCATATTTTAAATTACGGAATTTGACTGAAAAGCGTATTTGTTCAAAAAATCAGTAAAGGAAAAACATATGTTGATAGAAAAATAAGTTTACTGCGTTCTGCTTAATAAACCAACTTATTCATTCCTGCCAAGATTCAAAATTTTGAATTCTAATGTCGTCAACAGACTCAGCTACTTGAAGAAATGTGGGGTGCATTTTTCTCAGAAATCCAAGTCTGTAATCCCAAAATGGACGGTATGTGTTTAATTAACCATGAGATTATGTGTATTAGATATGTGTTTATGTGTATTAGATATGTATTTATGTGTATTAGATAAGTTTTTATGTGTACTTATGTGTTTATGCGTATTAGATATTTATTTTATTTTGTAACTGTCGTTGAACAGCTGATCCAATTATAAGTTTACGGCTAACAATGTTCAACTTCAATGTTGTACCCCCAAACCAGAAAACAAGGAGAAGGTGGAGAGGAAAACCATGAAAACATCCCACGGTTAGCCTGATGGTAATGAGACCCTAATCCATGATCCGTCTACTACTGATTTTACGTAAGCACTGTGGTCGGTGCAAGCCGGATGCGGAATTCGTATCGACCAGCCATTGCTGGATTCGTACCCTCTTCACCTCAATGGAAGACGAGCACTCTATCTCCTGAGCCACCACTGTTCTGTACGTTGGATATTGAAATTACACCCTCAAAAGGATCAGGTTGGGGAGTCAAGTTTGGTATCATTTTATTTTATTTTATTTTTTAATAACCGTCGTTGAACAGCCGACCCAATTTTATGGGTTTACGACTACTAATGTTCAACTCCGTAGCCTTGTAATTTTGAACCCAATCCAGAAGACAAGGGAACTCCTGGATCGAGTATTGAGAGAATTTTGCCTTCGTGGAGGACTTTTTGATGGAGCTAGCCCGCATTTGCGTTACATGGAGAGGAAGATCACGAGAGCCTCCCTCGGTTACTCTGACGGCAAGGGGACTCTAACCCATGATCCGTCTACCACTGAGGATACTTCACGCCAGCGCTGTGGTCAGTGCAAGCCGAATATGGGTACGTATCGACTGGGATTTGAACCCGGTTCGCCTCATTGAAAGGCGAACGCTCTATCCCCTGAGCCATCGCGGCTCAGTTTGGTATCATTGAATAGATCCTTTGAAAATATTTGTTACGCATATTTTTAGATTTTTTATTTGATGCATACATCTTTAAATATTTAATTATTTTTGACGCTTCGTATAACTCTAATAATCGGTAATATAGAAAATAATGAAAATGTATCAACTTTTATGGTTACAGAAAGTGAAAATGTTAGTTATTTTTTTCTCAAAATTCGAAAGCCTTTTTTTACCCAAATATTATTTGAGTTTAATTTAGATTGTCTTAGTAAATTAGTTTCAGAGTCTAAAGTACCCTTTTAAATTAAAACTTCTTTTTCTCTTAAGATATAATTGCCAGTTTCATTTAGGAGGCATAGCGCATAATCAGAATTATTAAGGAATGCATGAAGAGTTTTTACTGGTAAAGATTTAGTTGGATAAATGTTGAAAAACTTGTTAAACTCTTAGATAGACAAAAATACCTATACAGCTTAAGGATACAAGATAATTTCATGTTTTTTTCCTCACTTTTTTATCTTCTTTACTCAGTGGCAACTTAGTTGTAATGTTTTCATGTTATACGAGTATCTTCAGGATAGGAGACTCAGATGATTCACGATATAAGATTCATATATGAAGAATCAGTAAATTTATAACCACACTTAAAGAATTTATATTTTATTTCGAATATATTTTTCACTCGATCACAATTTTATTGAATAAAGCAAAAGATACTGAAATTCGAACTTTAACTCAGACTTAACTCTTAAATATAAAAAAAAAACCGAGATTTGTATCTTACAGCTGCAGGATGTAAAAAAGATTCCTTTAAGATTTAATCTGTAACTAAGCTGTAGGAGTACAGATTAAATCTCTTTGAATGTAAGATTTTTGCATTTTATTTATACAGCTGTGGGAAACGTGGAAAGTTCTAAATCTTTTTCACTCAGTGCCCTTTTTATGAATTCAAATAATACTGCCAAGAAGGAAGTATTTATTTTAAGTTAATAAGATATGGAATCGTAATATTTTAACAGTTAATCTGTACAATAGCAACCATATATGGGTCATTCTCACGAAAACTGTCATTTTTCAGTTCATAAAAATCCCAAAAAAGTAAAGTGAATAAAAAGCTCTGAAACTTTTTATATTAATAGAAATATGTAATGGCATTATAAAGAAAGTATATATCCTGTAAATTAAACTTACTATTTAAATTAATTAATTTTTTAAATAATTAATTTATAATTAATTAATTTATAATAATTAATAATTAATTAATAATTAATTAATTAATTTATAATGATTAATAATTAATTAATTAATTTATTAATTTTTTAATTTATTTTTCAAATTAATTAATAAGTAAATTAATTATTTTCACTATTTAAAAAGTGAGGAAATGACACTAATAGTGAGGGAATGATATTTTATTTTAATACATGTTTTTATCTAAGTTACATCTACCTAAAGTTTGAAAATGATAACACACTAAGTATATCTAATATTTATTATAATTTAGTCTCATATATTTAATAGTTTTTACAGGTTTGGGAAATAAAATTGTCCGGCACGATTGAACAAAAAAAAATTTGATAATATACTCATCTTGAATCACTCCCTCACTTTATACACTAGTGAGGGAATGACGAATTCAATAAAATTTCAAAATAACAGTTAGGCCTAATTAATTTCTGAAGTCAATCACATACAATTATATTTATACAAGAAAGCAACATATAATTATCCACTTTCTCGATGAAGTTGCGTTTTATTTTACTCTAAAAAATGACATGAGGGAATGACAAATGTAAAAAATTTTACCTGGTTTGATTCATTCAAATTTATTCCACAGCAAAGCTTCTTTAAGTTGAAGATGGAAACATACTGCAATTTTGTTCTATGATGCCAGTTGTTAACTTCTGAAGTTTTTATTAAAATATTTTTATTCTAAGAAGATTGCAGGTGATAAGAACATTGTTGTGAGGGAATGACGCGAAACACTGGGGACAAAGTTTAAAATTGTGCTGTGTTAATATTTTTATCAGAAATTAAATTTAAAATTGATTTTCTGAATTCTATATTTCAGTATTCTGAAATAAAAAACACGAATTTGTAAAAAAAAAAATTTATTTCAGAAACAATTTTTTTCTTTTTTTAAATCAGCAGTGGGGACAAGTGAGGGAATGACATATTGGTATATTTTAATTACCTAAAATAAATAAAAAACAAAAATTGATAATTTTATTTTTATTCTTTTGTTAGCTTGCATTCTGAAGGACACTTTCCCTGAATTTTTTTTTCGTAAGCTGTAAAACAAACATAAAATATACTGGGGACATGAAAATGACTGTTTTTGTGAGAATGACACATATGAAGAATTTACATTTTTCATAACTATATCTTCCCATTACAATTCGTCACAATTTCTTTTTTTGGAAAGTTTTTATAATTTTGAATTTAAAGGTGGCGGTCGTTCATACGTTAATGCGATTTCTAGCACTGTTATGATTTTCAAATTATTAAATTGAAAATTTATCTTTGATAAATTATCATTGACACTTTATGCATGCAATTAGTTTTGTACAATCAACAAACAACAAACAAATGCGTATTAATTTTTGGCATAGATATTATAGATAACTTTGGGCCACAGGTCCAAGGTTCTATCGTCGACCGGGCAAGATTGGCTCATCCTTTCATCCCTTCAATGGTTCAATGAAATGAGTACCAAGCATGCTTGGGGACTAAACGCTGGGGGTACAGCGTTCGGCAGACCACACAAGCAGAACATCTGCTCATGCACCCCTGATAACAAAGTCAAGAAAATTCGGATGGGCATAGTAGGCCCTGGCCCTTCATGGGCTGTCATGCCACTGAGAAAAAGATATTACTCGTTCGTCAAGATACGAGGATTTTTTCATCAAGATACGAGGATTCAAGATTTTTTTAAGTAAGAACCGTTTTGTAATGGAATAAGTGAAACTTTATTTATCAACGTAAATCGAATCCCAAACTAAAATATGAACATTCATTCACTTCTCAAAATAGCCACCATTAACACTAAAACATTTGTCAAGTTGTGTCACTATCTTTTGGATCCCATCATCGAAAAAATCACCCGCCAGACCGTTAAACCAGTTAGTAACAGTTTTGTTTCAACATGCCATCATTTTCCAAACGTTTTTCACCAAGGTTTTCCTTTCGTTTTGAAAAAAAGATGAAAGTCTGATGGTGCTAAGTCAGGGCTGTATTGTGGATGATACAGCACTTCCCATTCAGGACAATAGACCATCCAGATCTTTAACAAGCTGTTAGTGAATTTCAGTAGCACAAATTTTTTCTGCATTTAAAAACAGAATAACTAAACGCACTTCGCAATCGGTGGAATTACTGATTGACAAGGTGGCAAATAAAGCAGCATAACTGAATAACAGCACCGGCAGAGACGTGGCACATATTGGCGGCGTAGTTATAGGCTTTACAAGAGTTGAACTGACGTCACTTGACTGGATGCTCGGACACGATGCGCAATCGGTTCTTACTTTAAAAATGACCATTGTATATCTATTCGTTTTGTTCAAATTTCTATAGACTTTTATCTTTTTATTGTTGAAATAAATTGGCTCAATAAACAAGTTTAACTTGGGATTATACTCAACTGATTTTTTTGTACAAAAACGAAATTTTCGTTATTAATTGAATTAAAAATATCGAATCATTAGTTATTAACATAGTTAAAATAACTTGTGTGACTATAAATTGTGCAATATTTTGCATTAATTTCCACACTGATCTACCTAATGAACGTCAATGTAGTAATTGGTACATACTAAGATGACAGCGATTTCCTTAATTTTTCCATTCCTCCAGGTCATTTCTTTTTATTCTTGCATAAACTATAAATGTTGGGACAATTTTTAAACCAAGACATAAAATCAATGAAAACTGTAGCTAGATTGCCTTTTATACCAAAACCTGCACAATTGAACGGTAAAAAATGGTCATAGTCATGAGAAACCTTCAGCTAGCTTCTGAAGAAACGGCGTGGCAGCAGGCAGTGATGGGATACTTGAAAAGGAATTGAAATTTAGATAACTTACATAAATTGTATACATTGTATTGTAATTATAATAAGATATACTTATATTGTAAATATACATTCATTGGACAAACCTACATGCACTTATGTACAAAGCATGTATGTACATATGTACAATATATATTTATATATATATATATATATATATATATATATATATTATATATATATATATATATATATATATATATATATATATATATATATATATATATATATATATATATATATATATATATATATATATATATATATATATATATATATATATATATATATATATATATATATATATATATATATATATATATTATATATATATATATATATATATATATATATATATATATATATATATATATATATATATATATATATATATATATATATATATATATATATATATGTATATATATTATATATATATATATATATATATATATATATATATTGTATATATATATATATATTGTATATATATATATATATATATATATATATATATATATATATATATATATTGTATATATATATATATATATATATATATATATATATATATATATATATATATATATATATGTATATATATATATATATATATATATATATATATATATATATATATATATATATATATATATATATATATATTGTATATATATATATATATATATATATATATATATATATATATATATATATATATATATATATATATATATATATATATATATATATATATATATTGTATATATATATATATATATATTCCGAGTGTATGTATAGTTGTACACACATATATTGTGATTACGTGAATACACACATTAAAAATAGTAATCACGATTTCACGTAATTGATTACATATCTGTTATTGTCTCTGTAACCGATTCCTGTAATTAACGTCCAACTCTTTTATGTACGTCTGCATATACAAATGGGAGTACGTTGTGTGAGCTAACTAACATATATAAATTGCTATTACATAGTGCACATGCAAGTACATTGTATGAACATACGTATGGTATAAATACCTTTGTACGGGTTTTGCATGTACACATATACATACGCATTTGTACGTACGTATATATGCACGTACATATGTATATTTTTACCTGCACACAAATACATACGCGTATGCACACAATGTACGTATACACAAATACATTTTATGTGTATACGTACATTGTGTACATACGTACACTGTGTGTGCATCTGTGTGTACATACGTACGTTTGCTTACATACTTTGCGTGCATACATACTAATATACATTGTGTGTCCTATTTATACGTATGCATGTACACTTGAACATACAATGTACGTAAGTACGGATATACAATGTATGTAAGCATTTAACTTTTTTTACTTACTCATGCAAGCATTTATATACAATATACAGTTCTCGTTCGTGTATATATACGCATAAACATACAACGTAGTTAAGTGTTCATGTATCATGTATGTACAACATATTTATGCATTCGCGCAGTAATTATTTTTATAATTATTCGTTAGATTATGATTGATGGTAAAAATGACTGTTTATAATCCTACATATTGATTACATTGATTGCTTAAAATAAAAGGTTTCTCTCACTTGTAACCATATACCAGTTATCACGTTTTGTTGCGATTACAGGTAATCATAATCACTTTTTTTAATCTAAAATCATTACTTGTAACTTATAAAAATAATTTCAAATCGTTTATTACTATGAACGTTTTATTTATAGTTTTCACAATCGTAATCAATTACAGTATTCCATGCCCATTTTTGTCGAGCAGTGAAATTATTCAGTTATTTTTGACTAATGAATAAGGAATAAAGATTAAAAATAATGAATGATTTATTCTTTATTCAAAATATTTCTGACTAATGAATAAATCTTTATTAATTATTCAGAAAGATTTTGAATAATTATTCATCATTCTTTATTCATTATTCTGAATTACAAATGCCCACCTCTGGCAACAGGTTTCATGCTAGAATTATATTGTCTATATCCCCAGGCATGAGCAACGTTGTTCACAGAAAATTCCTCACATAGAGCAGCAATAAAACTCAACATTGTAGCAACAGGTAACAATAGGGTAAAGGTTTCCTTCCGAAAGTGCATTGCGCAGAGAGCATTGTCATAACCTTTGACTTCCTCATACTTATAGTTTGTCTGTAGAAAGAACTCCCTTCGTCACAAAGACTAGGGCCGTTCTCTCTCTTTCTATCTATCTATCTATTTATTCTCTTTCTCTCGCCGACCTGAGCCAAAATTCATTGACCTAAATAAATGATGAAAATAGTTAAACCGCAGCAGCAATATTAAAACTAGCTTGTACCCTTATGAAAATGCGAGGTACTTTTGAAGTTGTTTTGAGGTGTTGCGGTATATGTGAGGTATATTTAAGGTTGGTAAGAAAACTACCATAAAAATTATACCTCATAGAGATTATAAATTTGTGAGGTTGTATTACATACACTTCAGCTCATTTTGAGGTTGTTTTGAATTCACTTCATATCAATGAGGCTGATGAGGGGATTTTCAAGGTATACAGGTTATTTTTCTGACACTTATAACAAACGAAGTATTTATGAGGTTTAACAAAATCTACCTTATTTCAACTAAAGAGAGTCAGGTATTTAATTAAATGTATGAAGTCATTTTATTTATATATAAGCTTATTTTGAAATTGTTTCAAGTACACTTCAATATACTAAGAAAATATATGCATATTGAAATAAAATAATAAGCAATAAACTAGAAAGCAAAAGAAATGGACTAAAGGTATTTATTTGTCAAGGAGAACCGTAAGAAATCGTCATACTATCATTGAGGACAATGATGCTTAATTAATGTTGTTAATATGTATTAACGGAAATAAAAAAAGTAACTTCTGAACTAAAAAGCAAAAATAAGTAGAAAAGATACTTATTCGCGTATTGAGTAACCGTAAAAAAATATGCATATTAATATTGACACTAATGCTCAATTAATATTTATAATGTGCATTAATTGAAATAAAATAAGCTATGTGCTAAGAAATCCTCATCATGGAAGAAAGATTAAAAATTCGTTTAAGAAGACAGTAAAGAATCACCACTCACAGATGACAATTAATATGTATCACTGACGGTAATATGTACTGCTGGTATTATGGTAATTGGCGAATTGGTTTTGATCAGAATTCAACTACGGGTTTTCCGTAGTTTCAGAAAATATTTTTTTTCAGTGGTAGTTAAGATACAGTATTAATATTTTAAAGAATTAGAATTAAAAGAAATTTTTTCCACCACTACTTATGAATATTTTAACAGTAAATTAAAGGTCAGATTAAAAAGATAGTCATGCTCCAAAATCCTTATGAAGTTCTAATATATTTTTTTGTTTTAAAATTCGGCTTTAATTGGCTGCCACTGACAAACATGTATGAACACAAATGTTGAAGGGACAAAGTACGAAATATACTTGCATAGGTATAAAATATTATATTGATATATTTGGTTCGCTTAATTTAGGTTATGTATATTGAAATAAAGTAAATTAACTATCTATTAGAATGCAAAAGTAATGGAGTAAAGATATTTATCTAGAAGAACTATACTACTTATGAATATTTTAACTGTAAATTAAAGGTCAGATTGAAAAAATAGTCATGCTCCAAAATCCTTATGAAGTTCTAATATATTTTTTTTGTTTTAAAATTCGGCTTTAATTGGCTGCCACTGACAAACATGTATGAACACAAATGCTGAAGAGATAAGTAACAAAGTACGAAATATACTTACATAGGTATGAAATATTATATTGATATATTTGGTTCGCTTAATTTAGGTTATGTATATTGAAATAAAATAAATTAACTATCTATTAGAATGCAAAAGTAATGGAGTAAAGATATTTATCTAGAAGGACTATACTACTTATGAATATTTTAACAGTAAATTAAAGGTCAGATTGAAAAAATAGTCATGCTCCAAAATCCTTATGAAGTTCTACTATATTTTTTTGTTTTAAAATTCGGCTTTAATTGGCTGCCACTGACAGACATGTATGAACACAAATGTTGAAGGGATAAGTAACAAAGTACGAAATATACTTACATAGGTATAAAATATTATATTGATATATTTGGTTTGCTTAATTTAGGTTATGTATATTGAAATAAAGTAAATTAACTATCTATTAGAATGCAAAAGTAATGGAGTAAAGATATTTATCTAGAAGAACTATGCTACTTATGAATATTTTAACAGTAAATTAAAGGTCAGATTGAAAAAATAGTCATGCTCCAAAATCCTTATGAAGTTCTAATATATTTTTTTGTTTTAAAATTCGGCTTTAATTGGCTGCCACTGACAGACATGTATGAACACAAATGTTGAAGGGATAAGTAATAAAGTACGAAATATACTTACATAGGTATAAAATATTATATTGATATATTTGGTTTGCTTAATTTAGGTTATGTATATTAAAATAAAGTAAATTAACTATCTATTAGAATGCAAAAGTAATGGAGTAAAGATATTTATCTAGAAGAACTATACTACTTATGAATATTTTAACAGTAAATTAAAGGTCAGATTGAAAAAATAGTCATGCTCCAAAATCCTTATGAAGTTCTAATATATTTTTTTGTTTTAAAATTCGGCTTTAATTGGCTGCCACTGACAGACATGTATGAACACAAATGTTGAAGGGATAAGTAACAAAGTACGAAATATACTCACATAGGTATAAAATATTATATTGATATATTTGGTTTGCTTAATTTAGGTTATGTATATTAAAATAAAGTAAATTAACTATCTATTAGAATGCAAAAGTAATGGAGTAAAGATATTTATCTAGAAGAACTATACTACTTATGAATATTTTAACAGTAAATTAAAGGTCAGATTGAAAAAATAGTCATGCTCCAAAATCCTTATGAAGTTCTACTATATTTTTTTGTTTTAAAATTCGGCTTTAATTGGCTGCCACTGACAGACATGTATGAACACAAATGTTGAAGGGATAAGTAACAAAGTACGAAATATACTTACATAGGTATAAAATATTATATTGATATATTTGGTTTGCTTAATTTAGGTTATGTATATTGAAATAAAGTAAATTAACTATCTATTAGAATGCAAAAGTAATGGAGTAAAGATATTTATCTAGAAGAACTATGCTACTTATGAATATTTTAACAGTAAATTAAAGGTCAGATTGAAAAAATAGTCATGCTCCAAAATCCTTATGAAGTTCTAATATATTGTTTTGTTTTAAAATTCGGCTTTAGTTGGCTGCCACTGACAGACATGTATGAACACAAATGTTGAAGGGATAAGTAACAAAGTACGAAATATACTCACATAGGTATAAAATATTATATTGATATATTTGGTTTGCTTAATTTAGGTTATGTATATTAAAATAAAGTAAATTAACTATCTATTAGAATGCAAAAGTAATGGAGTAAAGATATTTATCTAGAAGAACTATACTACTTATGAATATTTTAACAGTAAATTAAAGGTCAGATTGAAAAAATAGTCATGCTCCAAAATCCTTATGAAGTTCTACTATATTTTTTTGTTTTAAAATTCGGCTTTAATTGGCTGCCACTGACAGACATGTATGAACACAAATGTTGAAGGGATAAGTAACAAAGTACGAAATATACTTACATAGGTATAAAATATTATATTGATATATTTGGTTTGCTTAATTTAGGTTATGTATATTGAAATAAAGTAAATTAACTATCTATTAGAATGCAAAAGTAATGGAGTAAAAATATTTATCTAGAAGAACTATGCTACTTATGAATATTTTAACAGTAAATTAAAGGTCAGATTGAAAAAATAGTCATGCTCCAAAATCCTTATGAAGTTCTAATATATTTTTTTGTTTTAAAATTCGGCTTTAATTGGCTGCCACTGACAGACATGTATGAACACAAATGTTGAAGGGATAAGTAACAAAGTACGAAATATACTCACATAGGTATAAAATATTATATTGATATATTTGGTTTGCTTAATTTAGGTTATGTATATTAAAATAAAGTAAATTAACTATCTATTAGAATGCAAAAGTAATGGAGTAAAGATATTTATCTAGAAGAACTATGCTACTTATGAATATTTTAACAGTAAATTAAAGGTCAGATTGAAAAAATAGTCATGCTCCAAAATCCTTATGAAGTTCTAATATATTTTTTTGTTTTAAAATTCGGCTTTAATTGGCTGCCACTGACAGACATGTATGAACACAAATGTTGAAGGGATAAGTAATAAAGTACGAAATATACTTACATAGGTATAAAATATTATATTGATATATTTGGTTTGCTTAATTTAGGTTATGTATATTAAAATAAAGTAAATTAACTATCTATTAGAATGCAAAAGTAATGGAGTAAAGATATTTATCTAGAAGAACTATACTACTTATGAATATTTTAACAGTAAATTAAAGGTCAGATTGAAAAAATAGTCATGCTCCAAAATCCTTATGAAGTTCTAATATATTTTTTTGTTTTAAAATTCGGCTTTAATTGGCTGCCACTGACAGACATGTATGAACACAAATGTTGAAGGGATAAGTAACAAAGTACGAAATATACTCACATAGGTATAAAATATTATATTGATATATTTGGTTTGCTTAATTTAGGTTATGTATATTGAAATAAAGTAAATTAACTATCTATTAGAATGCAAAAGTAATGGAGTAAGGATATTTATCTAGAAGAACTATACTACTTATGAATATTTTAACTGTAAATTAAAGGTCAGATTGAAAAAATAGTCATGCTCCAAAATCCTTATGAAGTTCTAATATATTTTTTTGTTTTAAAATTCGGCTTTAATTGGCTGCCACTGACAGACATGTATGAACACAAATGTTGAAGGGATAAGTAACAAACTACGAAATATACTTACCTAGGTATAAAATATTATATTGATATATTTGGTTTGCTTAATTTAGGTTATGTTTATTGAAATAAAATAAATTAACTATCTATTAGAATGCAAAAGTAATGGAGTAAAGATATTTATCTAGAAGAACTAGATGAAATCATCACACTATAGTGGAAAGAGTAGATATCGACAATGTCAACCTTCATCTAAGAAAAGATACCCCAACATAAAATCGAGTTAACATGTCTTATATACCAGGTAATTGGAATTGTATTTTTGTAGGGGAAGATATATACTACAGTACTCTCCCACCAGAATTATATCTATGATAGAATTCGATGAACGAATACCACTAGTTGATTCATTGCAGTTTTGTGAGAGGACGGGACAGCTGTATTAAGATCACCGTACTTTTGCTGATCGTGAGAGCTGTATTAAGTTCACGGTCGTGGTTGCTCCTGTGTTGCCATTAGCAGGCGAGTGCATGCAGGCTGACGTTGTGTGTGCTCGAGACGAGACTGAGTAGCAACAGTGCGAGGCGGTAGATAATGTCGCAGTCACAAGTAGCAAGTCAACTGTTCAATATGGACCATCCATCGATCATGTTCAGATCGAAGTGGACGTTACTGCCAAGGTAGGCGTGCTCACATCATCACGTCCGGAGGTCACCAATGTGGGGAGAGTAGATATCGACAATGTCAACCTTCATCTATGTAAAGGTACCCCAACATAGAATCGAGTTAACATGTCTTATATACTAGGGAATTGGAATTGTATTTTTGTAGTGGAAGATATGCTTCACTATCATTGGCGAAAATGATCCGTAATTAATGTTAGTAATATATTAATTGGTGTAAAAAAAAAATTAGGTACTAAAAAGGAAAAATAATGAAGAAAATATACTTATTCATTTTGGGGAGCCGTAAAAAATCACGATATTATTGACACTAATGCTTAATTAATATTGATAATATGAATTAATTGAAATAAAATAAAACAAGCTGTGTGCTAAAAAGCGAAGTTAAAGGAAAAAAAGGTTAATATGAAATTCGTTAAGGAAAACCGTAGAAAATCATCATTTACGGATGACTCTTATTTATTGTGCACAACTGACGTTAATATGTTCTACTGGTATTACGGTAATTGGTGCAATTTTGATAAGAATTCTACAACGGCTTTTCCGTAATTTAAGAAATTATTTTCTTCAGTGGTAGCAAAGATAGTGTGTTAGTATTTTAATGGATTAGGAATTTTGTTTCTTTACTACTTAAATATATTTTAATAGTAAATTAAAGGTCGGATAGATAAATGCCCAAGCTCCAAAATTCTTATCAAGTTCTAATTAGAATTCTATTTTTTTTTCTTTTAAATTTCGGCTTTAGTTGGCTGTTACTGATAAATGTATTTTTCACAAAACTTAAATGCTGAAGGATTATGTAATATGTTCCAAATATACTAATATAGGTATAAAATATTATATATATATATTTATTGATTATTAAGACAGCACCAATACTTGGCAGTTTTCATACTGATACTTTGGAAATAAGCGTTTTAAGATCCTCGAAAGGGACACGTACCTTAGAAAATTACTTGATAGAGCAATAGCATCATGCGAAGTGATACTAAATACATTTTATCTTTGCTCTAATGGGATAAACTACAAAAAAAGGGTTTTGCTTACTTCAATAAAACAATGCCACCAAAAAGAGTAACAAATAATATTAAATAAAAAAATTTCAATTATTTTAACTATATTAATTGAAAAACTTAGTGGAAGAACCAGGTAAGTGACATTTTCAGAACTAAAAAAAAAGTTGCATCCGAACTATTTTATTACCAATTTATTAAAAAGAGGGACAAATATTTCTTCGTTTTTATTTATTTACCCCTGCCTAATTTGAAATAAAAATCATGCAAGCATACTAAAGACTGATGAAATTAGTTATGTTAAGATTTGAGTGAAGACAAAAACAGTTCTGTAACATTAAACATACCCCTATTGATACAACCACTTCTTTTATTTTCTCTGATTCATTAATTTCCCGAATAATTTCACTTACCTGGTTCTTCCACCAATTTCTTTAATTGTGTCGGTGTATGATTTTCAGTTTTGAGCATGATTTCGTAGTGTTCAACTGATACTGATTTCAATACTGATTTACTGTTTTTTTTATTTATTTTTTACTCGCCCCGTGCGAAGAACGGATATTCAGCTAGTCTAATAATAAGAACAACTATTTTCGACTATTTGAATTATTTGTGAACTTAGCATGATTTCTCTTATTGTTTCATGCACTTTGCTTAGTTCAAGTAAACTATTTAAATTAATCCCCTTCTCTCTCGGTCTTTTTAAATTGAAAAATTATAAGAATGGGGGTGAGAAAGAAGAAACAACTCATATTGTAAGCGGAATAAAACAAACTGTTTTATTTGTCTTGCTGTTCGAGCATATTTCAAATAAAAAATTTAAAATTTCTGTAGAAAATCAGCTATTATTTGTGGTGCAGCTACATTTTTTTACAACTCTGAAATCAAGAACTTGATCCTCTTTTGTATTCTCAACAATTGCAATCGAAAATCTTCTGTTATAAATAATGTTGCTTACTAGATAAAGGCATGATGTATGATTGTGATTTTTGGAACTTATAATCATACTGTATGACTAGATTAAAACAAGAGAGAAATGCAAGTTAATTTCCAGATACATAGACATTAAAAAAAAATTTATACATGTAAAAATGGGTTTTTACTTCCTATATAAAAATCTAATAAAATAATAAGATTTAATAATTTAATAAGACTGTTTATCCAAATATTTTCAATGTTTATTAACATATTATTATTCATTTTAATTTAAAGTTTATGATAGCAAAGATGAATTTCGTTAATAAAAATTAGTTGAACAAGACATTACTCGTACTAAGATGCAGTTTCCGTGTTTTGAGAGGCACGTTTAAGGTATTCAATTTAATTCGCGCAGGTGAAAATCATAATTTAATAAATGATTTAAAATTCAAAAATATACTCTTTTTTCTTAATAAGCAAATTTTTGACTTAGTAGTTTGAGAAGAATGACAAAATATTTCTAACAGTTTAATTTCTAAAGATGTTAAGTCATAAATACTAAAAACACTCATTCTTGTATAAATAACTTTGTTTATAAATATTTGTTAACTTTGTTTATATATTTGGACATCTCTTTTTGATTTAAAATTTGTCTGGTTTTTGGGAGAATACTACACGTTTTTCTCATATTTTTTTATTCCCCCTTTTTTGGAAAGCTTATTATGTATAAAATAATAAATTATATCGATTTTTAAAATTGGATATTTTTAAATTACACGCTACAGTGGATGAGCAACGCATGCAAATCGTCAGACACAATTCGCATTCGTCCGGAAAAAATATATTCATCCTCGACCTTTCGATACATCAGAAACTATTCAGCCAATTTTTATTTTCCTTCCATGAGATTATAAATGATCGAAGTATCTACAATTTAGGAGAGTATAATCTATATCTCTATTTTTGAATTTTTTTTTTTTAAGCTTCATAGCTTTAAAGCAGGGGGTGTCAAACTCAAAAGCTAACTTGGGCCAAATAAACAATGCTTAACTTTAGGTGGGCCGCAAAAAAAAAAATCAATGTTTATAGAAACAAATATTTTTATTTTGAATAGCACATTGTAATAAACATATATAAAGTTAAATTATTGTTTGATACTTGACATCTCTTCTCTGCTACTATCTTTCCTATTTCGGGAGAAATTTTTTTGACCGAGACTACTTTCAAAATTGACCCAACATGAGTGTTATTAATACGGTTTCGGACAGGTGACAGGAGGTTTATTTCCATTCATAACAGAAAATAATTGCTTGCACTGATAAGTACTTCCAAACATGGAAAGAATTTCATATGCGAATTTTCGAGTATTTTCAAACCTTGCTGGTAAATATTTGTAAAATTCAGGCATAACCACTTTAATGAATTTTGCCTTCAAATTTGAGTCTCACTGAATCTCAATCACTTCCATTTACATACTGCTAAGTCTATATTTACTGAGAAAATCGACGAACACAAACAAAATTTGTTTTCCGAGGAATTAAAATCTTTAAACTTTGTTTCAAATTCCGTTCGAACATTTGAAATTTTTTCTGCGTATTTTTGATACGATGCAGTATCCCTGGAATGGCAGGTGCCGCAAGCCAATTAGAATTTTACATTTTCGCGCGTACAATTTAAAATGATCCGTAAAGTTTATAAATAAATTATATTATAATTTCATATGCTATTTTTCTTTCTAATTCACATTTCTAAGTTATTTTTACTTTGCGTCGGATATATTGACTGGGCCACAAAAATGTTCATCTCGGGCCGCGAGTTTGACACCCCTGCTTTAAAGTTTTAACAGTCCCGCAAAAGTTATTTTCTCGAAAAATGTGAAATTATGACTTAAAAAAAATACAATAAGACTATATAGAAAAGCTCATTCGCTACATTGTCGAGAATTGCATTATTAGTATCAATTATCATAAAAACACAATGGAAATTAAGGGAATATTTTTAGAGATAAATGTGAGAAACATGTTTTCTTAAAAATAAAATGATGAAAAAATAATAATAATAATAAATTCGAACTCTCTGAACTTCATAACTTCAAATTTGGAAAAATCATTTAGCACATTATTTTAATCAATGTTTGGTTTAAAAAAATGCAAGAAAGGAAAAGTTGCGTTAAGAATATGTCAGAGAAGAGATCTCTTAAATACATTTTTAATATCATAATAATCGAATATCTCTCTAAGAAATGGGTTTATAAAAAATGTTTTATAAAAATAAATAACTTACCTTCCTCTCTTACCTTTATCATTGCCTAAAAATGAGAAGAAAAAAAACTGCTCCTCCCCCCTTTCTATTATGAAATAGCAGCTGACCATAAGGATTTTTTTTTCTAAAAAAAGAAAAAGAAAACATCTCAAAATTTCTTTTAAATAAATTTATGGTCAGGAAGAATATAAAAAAGTTACACAAGTGAATAAAATGTTTCTAAATCCCGTCTCTTAAAGAAAAGGCTAATATGTCATTGAATGTTATTCTTAGAAGCCTTTGATTATTGAATTATGCTAAACAAAATTGGAATACTAGTTTATTTTGTTAAAAAAATTTAAATGTTACGAGATGTTTCAAAAACGACCTTTAACACTGTTGAAAAAAAAATTCTATTGTTTTTATAGGACGTGGTGTAGCGCATGATACTTGTAGCGTACCTATCACTGCAAAATTACAACTACAATTCACTAGTATATAAGACATGTTAACTCGATTCTATGATGGGGTACCTTTTCATAGATGAAGATTGACATTGTCGATAACTACCATCCCCACATTGGTGACCCGGACGTGATGTGAGCACGCCTACCTAGGCAGTAACGCCCACTTCGATATGAACATGCCTACTTCGATGGACGGTTCACATTGAATAGTTGACTTGCTACTTGTGTCTGCGACATTATCTACTTGCTCGCACTGTTGCTACTCAGTCTCGTCACGATCACTCACAACGTCGACTTGCATTCACTCGACTGCTAACGGCAACACAGGAGTGACAACGACAGTGATCTCAATACAGCTCTCACGATCAGCAAAAGTACGGTGATCTTAATACAGCTCTCCCGGCTTCTCACAAAACAGCAATAATTAAACTAGTGGTATCCGTGCATCGAATTCTATCACAGATATAATTCTGGTGGGGGAGTACTGTAGCGTACCTACCACTACAAAATTACAACTACAATTCACTAGTATATAAGACATGTTAACTCGATTCTATGATGGGGTACCTTTTCATAGATGAAGGTTGACATTGTCGATAACTACCATCCCCACAATACTCATCACCTCTAACACATGATCTTATAATCATAAACATGCGAGGGGGTTACGCAAAAGTGTGCTTCGCAGAAAAAGTAAAAAATCAGAGATAGTAATAATTTCCGTCATTTATGTCAGAAACAATTATAGTTACCATATTAATGACTTGGTTACATTTAGAAGCGCAACATAAAACTCGATGCTCTTTTTTTTTTTTTTCTTCTTCACGGCATTTTTAGAATTGCATCAGATTTGATTAATATTCAAAAACACAAAATTCACTTTATAAAATTTAACAATAATTTTAACTAAATCTTTCAAAGTTAGTCTTAATATGAAACTCTAAGCTGGAATTTAATTTTTAAATTTTATGACTGTGAAGACCATTGTCTTCAATAAATAAGAAATATAAATACCTTTTTGCATTGGCCTGAAGCATTGGATTGACATGTTTTGGTGTTTCCTCAGAAACGTTTTTTATTTTCAATTTTTTAAGAAAAAATAAATCAAATAATATTTTTAGTGATTTGATTTAGTTTTTAACATCTATATTACTAAGCACTTTATAAAAGTGCTTAGGCGGCATTTTCTGAATTACGTCAGATTTGATTAATATTCAAAAACACAAAATTGACTTTATAAAATTTAACAATAATTTTAACTAAATCTTAAACTCTCAGCTGGAATTTAATTTTTGAATTTTATGACAGTGAAGACCATTGTCTTCAATAAATAAGAAATATAAATACCTTTTTGCATTGGCCTGATGCATTGGATTGACATGTTTTGGTGTTTCCTCAGAAGCGTTTTTTATTTTCAATTTTTTAAGAAAAAATAAATAAATAATTAAATAAATCAAATAATATTTTTAGTGATTTGATTTAGCTTTTAACATCTATATTACTAAGCACTTTATAAAAGTGCTTAGGCGGCATTTACAGAATTACATCAGATTTGATTAATATTCGAAAACACAAAATTGACTTTATAAAATTTAACAATAATCTACATTATATAAAACGCTAATACTTACGTATGTATGTATCAATAAAACCGATGATATTTCTTTTCTCGCGTTGACAACAGTTTTCATTTTTAATTGATAGGCTTTGGCGCGCAAGAGCATGTAGTGAATATCATATGTCTAATCGGGTGAATTCTCACCGAATTATCAAGAAAATTCTCACAAAATTATCTTCATCGAAGGCGATGCTTTACATCCGGCGTTCAGTACTATAACATATTGTTTTACAACACATGGTTTTAGCCCTCTGGTGGAAAAGACTTTAAAACAAAACCTACAACAGTTACTTTTCTCAACAACTGAAATTTGGAATAGTGTGATTAAGAAAAATATGCGAACTGTTTTCAATTTCAAATTAATATTGAAATGCACAGGTTTAGAATTTTCTTCAGTGAAAAGTTTTCAGAACTTCAGTGTTCAAAAAAGTATACAAAAGCTAGACGTTAAGAACGTATCCAATGAGCGAGCAAAGCGAGCATCGGATTGCGAAGCTGCGAGAATGCGAAATGAACTGCGAAAGCAGTTCCGGGGGTTGGCATGCGCCAGCGAGCAGGGGACAAAGCCTCCTAGTTTTAACTAAATCTTAAACTCTAAGCTGGAATTTAATTTTTCAATTTTATGATTGTGAAGACCGTTGTCTTCAATAAATAAGAAATATAAATACCTTTTTGCATTGGCCTGATGCATTGGATTGACATGTTTTGGTGTTTCCTCAGAAGCGTTTTTTATTTTCAATTTTTTAAGAAAAAATAAATAAATAATATAAATAATTAAATAAATCAAATAATATTTTTAGTGATTTGATTTAGTTTTTAACATCTATATTACTAAGCATGATTGAATTTCTTGAAAATGATTTGCAAAATAAATTTTTTTTTATTACGATTATAGTCATAGATTTTTTTAATTAGACTCCAAATTTGCAACTGAAATACGTGATATGGAAACTAGTATTATGCTTGCGAACAACTTTCTTGTGAGTTTGAGTGCTGTTAATAATGATGAAAGCTTTTAATCAAATGTAATTTCATTAAAAAGAGTCAAATAGATTTTCTTTCTTAAAATAATGTATTCGTGACTTTCGATTAAACGCTTGCTAAGTTCGGGATTAACACCGTTATTCAAGAGCTAAGGTTTTTTTTTACACGTTATTTAAGAACAAGGATTTCGAACTGTTTACTTTATAGTCTTTATAGCTGGTATGTCTTAACTGATAAGCTCCAAGGACTAGTCAGGGAATTGGAGCCAAGACGTCATAATCGTAAGACGTCATAATCGAGAAGGAAGAGAGGCGTAAACGTCATTATCATAATCAGGGGAAAGCTGGTTCCCTCCTCCAGAAACGATATCTACCTTCCTCGGCGAGCAAACGGAACTCGTCGCCAACTTGTCGTATGATAATTCCCCCATTTTCTCATGCTTATATATTATTGTTATCATTAAATTTTCACATAACACTTTTCGTCCAATGTATATTATTTTCAAAATAAACAAATCCAGTCAATATTCCTTTGTGTTTTAAATGTATTTCCTATATCCTTTCTATATTTCATAACATCATAACAGGCTTGGAACGATGAATATTGTCCTAGCTTAATAACGAATGATACTTTTAGTTTTTACTGTGTTACACCATCCATTGGATGGTTTTTCAATAGAAATGTAAACAATAACAATCTCGAGCTCGGGACCTACTCTAGTTCCGGTTAAAAAGTTTGCAGCTGCTTACTACATGTTATTTTGATAGGCGATGTTTTCAAACGGATAATTTTGATTTCAATAAAAGAAATAAACTAAATAATTTCTGAGCTCAAATCTGCCGTATTTCATAAGATATTAATGCTATTATGTAATTCTGGGGAGTTTGGAGTGAAAATTTGTTTTAGTTATTTTGTTATTTATTATTAAAAAAGGTGACATGGTTGCTAGATTTTGAATAACTCGCTTTTTTGGCAGTCTTGAATTGGCCTCTTTCCATTTGTTTATTACTATTTGTTCGTGTTGCAAGCTGTGCACCATCTTACGTTAGTGTTAACACTTTTAGTATTGTAAACAGTATTGTGAGCATTGTAAACATAAGTAATAACTAATCAAATGCATTGTTTGCAAGAATCTCAAAACACAATGATGCCAAATGGCTTTAAAATACAACTGAAACAGTAACCCGGAAATTTAGGCAGTCCCGAGCTTGCAGCGCTCCCTAGTAACCATTGCTGAACTAACCATTGACTGACCTGTGTTTTTAAAACTAGGCCTTCAATGTCTTGAGCTTAGATTGAAATTTATATTTCTTTTTTATATTAAATTATTTCTGACAACCGCAATATCGTAGTGACGATTTACTGATCTGCTGCCCCTTTTCACACACATGCAAATCAATGTCTTAGATTAATAACAGATGATACTATATAAAAGTTCAGTTTGGGTGAAAGGATCTTAAATAAAATTCGATGGCAAAGGTCATTTATTGGCCGATGTTATTACAACAAGGCTTTTAATGTCTTGAGCTTTTAAGTCAATATTTAAATTCCTTTCATAAATTTTAATTAAAATAAATTCTCAACATCACAATATAATAAACATTCTAGTATTATACTATGACATGATAATATATCAACAATATGAAGATTTTATATTCCATTGGTAAGCTTTTAATTTAAGTTTTAGTTCTGTTTGAAATTTAAAACAACTTCTATTTACGTTTCTTATTCTTTCGTTAATTTTTGTTTCAAGGTTTCTATTTCTTAATGATAATTATTTTGTAATGCAAGGTATTCTTTATATCTATATGTAATGTAAACATTTATTTTTTATAACACAAACGTGAGAATTTCTGAAACACTTATTAATGACTGTTATCTTATATACTGTTTTGTTGAATTATACTACTAAATCTAACTTTCGGTAAAAAGATTTAAAAAAAAAAAAAAAAAAAGACCGAAGTAGGTTACTGACTAACCTGAGTCATCTTAAGCTTTCAGGTTAATATTAGAACTTATTTTTAAAGCTTGGAATTAAAGCTTTCTTGACAACTACAACTTTGTAGTTATGACAGGGAGATTTAACTTTAAGTTAGACATCTTTGCACACACCATTATTTTACATTATAATTACAAAGGATAGTTAAGCTTATCTGAAAAGATTTTAAATTTAAATTTGATGGCAAAGGTAGCTGTCACTGTGCGCTGTTATATTACAACCAATTTTAATTAAAATATTTCTGACCAACATGGAAAATTTATTATTGCAACAATGTCTGCATGATTTCAATATTGGTGAATTTCTTATTTAACCCTTTCTCGACGAGTTTTCTTTCTTTTCTTTTCTTTTTTTTTTTTTTTTAACAGCAGAACAATTTTGGTCGAATAAACTATGAGTAGGGTAGCACTATGTACTGTAGTGCCATCTATGCTCTGTGGATGAAAATACCGTCAAAAATATTGGCAGGACTGATGGGAAAGTCTCCCATTAGACAGAGAAGCGTTTCTGTCCCCAAAATTTTTTTTGAAATTTGCTTGGGACGTATGCGTCCCGTTAGGCGCGAAAGGGTTAAGACTCATTCTTGGATGTAAACAATCTATAACCTTAATTCTATAAGTTTTATCATTAGTTCACCTCTTGTTTTGTTGCAAAACTTCTATTTCTTAAATTTTTTTTAATTTCATTTTTTTTTTGTACTTCACAATAAAAGGTTATAACTGCGTTAAAACTTTTTTTACTAAAATAGAATAAGTGTACAGTTTTGATGGAATGTGAAAACTCCCATTTGTAACCCCATTGCTCCCATTTAAAGTCAACATTGCACCATATACCATCTCTAACAAAATAGCAGCGGCATTAATTTTCCTTAATTTAAGCAATAAAATATTACAGTTATTTTAACTTTTTGTCACAGACATTTTCACTTTTATTTGGATTACCAGAAATAAATAGTGTGTATGATAGATTCACTAACCACGAGAGGCATTTTAAAGGTGTCATCTTATGAACTACAAATGCTATTAAGTTTACATTTTATAAGATATTATTATACTAAGATAAAGTTGCTCTCGTGAGGAAATTTATCATGAAAGTAAATTTAAAACATATTTAAAATGGATCAATTACTCAACTTACAAGTTAAATGTTCTTTTTTTTAAAATTTGAATAATCAAAACTCACTCTGGCCAAGGAAAAAAAGAATACTGCATTAAATTCCAATCTCTCTTGGGCTCTGGATAATGAGTTTTAAAAGTAGTTATTGGTCTTAATGCTTCTTAAGTATGCGATTAAATGTTAAGTATTAAATTGAAGAATTTTTAAAATATTTTAGTGTAACTAAAATGCCTGGAATGTTTATCATTTTTCAATAAATTAATCAAAAATATTTAAGTCCTATTTTTTGCTTGCTGATTAACTTCCTAAAATTCTAGCACATAAAGCAAAGACAATAATACGTATTATTGAAGTATAAGAAAATAGAGTACTCCATTTTCTTGTGTAATGTAGGGGTGGGATAGAGGTGTACTTCTTTTTTTTTTTGCAGTAGCAATATTTCAGACTGCCTCTTTCTCGGTGGTTACTTCTTTTTAATAGTTTATTTAAGTGTATCTATTTTTGCATGTGTTTGAGTAATTTTCGGTCAGATTGACATAAATATTGCAAATTTATTCAGTATCAAATTTATTAACTATCAAATTTATTTATTAACTAAATAAAAGAACTCAAGTGATATTTAGTTTTAAAACTGCAATCTTTTCTTATGAGTCCTGGTGGCTTAGATAAATTTTCTTTTCTGCTTAATTAATGAAAATTTAAGGTGAATTTTCTGCAATAAATGTAAGCTACTTTTATGGATTAATATTATTTCATTGCTGGAAGCATAACGATTTATTTTGCACAAAAAATAAACAAACAAAATTATGATACCAGTATATTTAGAAGTAAAACAATAAAAATTGCACTGAGTAGATTTTTATTTTTCTCTTTGGTTTTTGTTAAATATTTAAATATAAAACTTGTGCTGAAATTTTAAAACAAACATTCAATTTTCAATTCAGTAAAATATACAAAAAGAAGTAAAAACTAGTAATAGTAAATACAATAGAAGTTTTACTTTTAATCAACTAAATTTGAAAACTAAATTAGAAAAACTGAAGCTAATCATATAGCGGGAGCATAATTTTTTTGCTTAATTCAACAAACCGGTTTTTAAAGACTAGAAATATATATTCTTTAACAAGTAATGCAGAAATAGAATGGCCAAAAAATAAATATAACACCCAAAAAATAAATCTCTAATCACTTATACATTTTTCGCAAAGATTACAAAGGAGAAGAGGGTTTACTTCTGGTTGCTAATGGCACCGGAACTCGACCTAACCGCACTGATTGATCCAGAATTATGGTGCGAACGGTAACTAAGGTCACATGACTAGTTCACTTTAATGTCACTAGTGTAACCAATGTGAATATTGGAACGCGACCTAATTCATAAACCTTAGGGCTGCTAACGGTCTCTTTTAAAATTCTTTTATTTTTTCGTGAGTTGGCAATATCTCTCAGGACATGACGTTTTTGTTTGGCAACAATTTCCGGGTGGTGCGTGTTTCGTGATCAAAGATGGTTGTGTTGTTTATGTTATGACTTTTAACCAGATATTTTTCTTCCAAATAAACTTTCATTTTCGTGTAAGGTGAAGCTTCATAACAATTATAATTTTATATTATGTTATCATGCATTCTAGATTGCTTATAAAGTGAAAATTTTGATGTAGTTATTTGTTTAGGTTGTGAAGGGAAATTAGTATTGATATATTTGTGTTTTGTCCTTTTATCCTCTTACTTCATTATAATGATATAACTGTCAATATTGATTAAATAATAGAATTCTTAATCTTTTCTGGTTTGTCTGTTTATATCAAAGAATTAGTAAAACGTTTTCGATCATGTTTTTAGGGTTAAAGCGTATTTCTTTTGAGGAAAACGATACACGAACATACTACTCTCATTGACTCGACGTATTTCAGTTTCTTTTGACTTTTTCCAGGAGTCTCTTATTGTCATTTAAAACCGACGTTAAGTTTTAATGTTCTTTGCTTATGTTTTATACGCAACAACTTTTATTATAATATGGTTTTATGCAATTTCAGATTTTGCAGTTAAGAATGAAAGCAAATTGTTACTTAAATTGTAATTGTTGCTAATATTTTTAGTTAAATTGTGATCTAGTAATTACTATAATGATGAGTTTATTATATTTTACTGGTATAGTTTAATATGGCATGCTGTTGGCATTGTTTTAGAAGTATAACTTCTTTGTAAAGATTTATTAATCTATTGAATAAGTTAGAAGGTGATGGCTATGATTGCTTTGTTTATTTTTAGGTTTGAATGAAAATTATATTAAAATTTTTAAATTATATTTAATGGCAGTAAAGATTGTTATGTTGGGGAAATTTCTGTTTTATAATCTGCCATGTCAACTTCAATCGCCAAAGAGCCAAATGGATTTTAAACTTGCAAATTTTTGGGGAATAATCTGGGGGTGGCTGCGAGTTATGCCTTTCGAGTTGGTCCCTTTCTGTGATGTTTTATTTAGTTCCTCGCTGGCCGCTGCCCACAAGTTGCGAAGATTTGGAGATTATTCTGCCACAGATCACATTGCTGAAATCTTCTCATTATGTTAATATTATTTTCACACAGCCTATTTAAGAATGTTTTGAACTTAGTGGTGTTATTATCTGCCTTACGGCCAAGTTCTAGTCATCCAAGAGAATCACTTTACATATATAAAGTAGTCAGTTGTGTGCTTCTTGGACAGGTTCTCTGAATACCACAACAGTCCAAGTGGTATTATTAAAATTATGATTATGATTTTTGTTATTAAAGTTGATCAGCCATTTCACTTGCAAAATGTGTAGAAAGTTCAACTTTGCAATCTTGAATGCAAATCAGAATGTGAATGTGAAGAAAATATATACCAATATTCCTATATTTTATTATCTGAATCATGTAATATATTATATTTGATGATCAGTGTTAAATTGACTTATATTAATGTCTTGTTACAAATTTAGGACATCTGTACTTTGACTGAGTGAGCTTGAGTTGATTCAGTTGACCTACTTGTAGCTATTAATCAGGGTTGGGTTTTTGACGTCAAAAAGTGGTTTTTGACATGACAAGGGTATAATACTGGTTTAATCCGTCAAAAATGTCAAAAACTGAAGTTTGCCAAGAAAATATATAAACTTCAAAACTACCAACAGTTGCCATGCATTATATTGAAATTTAATTATACTATAGGTAATCAGCAGGTTTTAAAATATTTTTTAATTAAAATTAAGGTAAAATAACAGATTTAAAATCTCAGAAATTTATATTCAAATGCATGTGCAGAAAAATTTTGCACAAATTTTTTTTAAATATTTATATTTTGAAAAAAAAAATTTTTTTTTAGATACTTAAGAAAATTAAAAGTTTATATGCATTTTTGACATATAAGGAACATATCACTAATATTTATAAGGAACTTACAAGTTATGTTGTATAAATACAAACTTGATACAAGTGTATGAAAAAAATTTTTAATGTTATACCGAATACTTTATTATCCAGTATGTTAATTTGAATTTAAAAGTAGTTATATTTGGGAATAATGATAAATATAATTCATATTGTTTATTATATTTATTTATAATTATTACACTTATCATTTTAAAACAATTTTTACCTCTTAATTTTTTTTTCCCACTTGTATTAAGAATACAAATAATGCATATCTTGAAAGCAAGAAGTAATTATTCAACAGCTGAATATTTAGATATTCAACAAAACTATATAGTATTCAGCAAAATGAAATTCACAAGTGTTTGGATAAACTAAATTTTCGGCATAGCAAATTAATAGGCTGAATATATTGTAAATCGACACTAACTACTCTGTGTATTTAACAGAAAGCACTTAAATTTGTATTGTCTTATGTTAAAATGAAGATTTAAAAGAATATTAAAAAAAAATTTCTTTAAAAGATGTCTAATGTACAAAACTGCTAATGTTTATCTTTAAAAATGTTTAAGAAGATTTAAAAGAATATTAAAAAGATTTTTCTTTAAAAGATGTCTAATGTACAAAACTGCTAATGTTTATCTTTAAAAATGTCTAATTTTTAGTATAATCTATACTATACACTAAATTTGGTTATAAATAAATTTCTTAATAATATCACTGCAGATTTTCAATAACACATGAAAATGAATACATAATATTACAAAAGAAGTGAGCTTTCAAAAGTACAAGATTTTGGTTACTATTCAAAATATAAGTGTTTCTTCAAAATTTAAAATTTATTTTTTCTAGAACATATTTAGAAGCACTATCCTTTATAAAAAATATATAAATTTTATGTATTAACTAAATTTCACATATGAATATAGGTTTTTGACAGTGAGGTTTTTGACATGACGGTTTAAACCGTCAAAAACTGTCACATGTCAAAAACCTGCCAACCCTGCTATTAATATATGAAAGTAGCTACGTATCATTTTTTCCTTAACTACTATTAGTTGTTGATTTGTAACTCAATATTTTTGATAGCATAAACACAATCCAAAACACCTCTAATAACATAGTGAGTGCAAGAGAGCCTTCCTTCAAAGAGATTGAGGTGTTTTTCGCCTCCTCTAAAAAAAGGAAAAAATAAGCACAACTTGACCTATAAACTTGAACAAAACAAAAACTTAATTTAGTTTAGTGAACTGGCATAATTTATTTTGATTTATAAGCTTGTTTTATGTAACTAAATTTCTATTTCACAAATTTAAATTTTAGCAATAATTTGTATTATACTTCATGTACTTTTACAGCACGAAAGTCTCCCATTTCCCCCAAAAAATGGGTAATCAAACATTAAAAGCAAATTTTATTAAAATATATTTATTTTAGCACTTGCAAATTCTAAATGTGGAATGGTGATTAAAATTGATTCTGTTGTTGTATTATATTATATTTATAGCTAAATAAGGAATGAATTACTTTTACTGAAGTAAAAAGTATGTGCTAAGCTTTATCTGGTAATGTGTCAAAAATATTAATAAATTTAATTTTTTTTAAGGTAAAAATCAAATTTATATTTCCTGAGATAAGTTCCTCAAATATTAGATTAGATAATAACTTTTTTTTTGAAAGGGAAAGTTTTATTAATTAATATTATTCCATAGAATTTTATTAAGTATTAAAAATTTTAATAAATTGTTTTTCTGAGAAAGAATCATGGCGACATTGTCACCGAACCTTACATAGTTCTTGTAGAAAGATTTTTTCATTTGTGAAGCAAAAAAATTTGGGTTTCTCTTATTTTTTGCAGAATTTTTAGAAAGATTTTTTTCCTTATACAGAATTATTTTCAAGAGATGCCTTTCTTGGATATCAGAGAGGGAAGAAATACTCATGATTTTTTTTTTTTTTTCCCTTTGTGAACAAAAAAATTCTGCAATGACTAATTTTAGCTAGAATTCCAAATTTATATTATATTAATTTGTTATTTCTCTAGAAATTTTGTTTTAGAACATTTTATTTTACGTTTTAATAACATATGACTGCGGTATATTTGTCCTTCCTTTTTTTATTTTTGGAAAAATAAAATATATTCAATATTTTGAATATAACATTAGCACAAAAATTTTGGACCACGCATTTGAGCCTTCCCTTTATCACTAACAGCTCATGCTAAATCCTTCGTAATAAATAGTGTTTTGACAATTTTTTTCAGTGATTGTTACAAATTTTCATTTGATTTTTCATTGCTCAGTTTGCTATTGATATTCTTCGGATTTTTTTTTTTTTAATGCCAATATTATTGCGCTTCATGCATTTGATTAATTTACCTCTAATGCAGTGATGCACTGTTTTTTTCTCTCTCTTTTTTTTTTTTTTTTTTTTTTTTTTTTTTTTTTTTTTTTCCTTCCCAGTTTTTGCTACTGATTTCTGCGAAAGTTGAGGATGTCTTATAATTTCTTTCAATAGAATTTATCAGACTGTCAATTACTGTCACAGATTTGAAATATTTTTTTTAATGTGATGATGCTCAGGCTTAGATGAAACGAAAAACTTTCTGCACACATTGATTAACTCTTAACTAGTTTCAACCCTTCCGCCCCCACCTCATTTTGACAAAATTTGTTTGAAAATCACAGATTTTTTTTTTTTAAATGTTTTAATTTTTACAAAACTTTTATTGTTAGATATTGATTCATACTATAGAGATGAGTTCTGTAGTATGAATGACCAAAACCAAAAAGGCTGAAAATAGAAATCCTAAAATTTTATATGGTTATATGCAAAAACATTTTTTTAAATAATTGAAAAATACCTGAAATTTGAGCCAGAAAAAAGGTTATGTTGGAAGTATTTGTTGACAGAATGTAAGCAACATTTTAATAAAAAATACCTATGCAAGATTTTATTTATTTGTTTAAATTTTGTAAATATGATTCGCCTGTGTGTTTAAAATCACGCAAATACGAATCTCCACATTTAATTTTAAAATCGTGTGATTTCGATGTTTGATTTTAAAACCACATGGATACAAATTTTGATACTTGATTTTAAGATCATGATTACACAAATCTCTATATATGATTTAAAAATCGTGTGAATACGGATCTCAATGTTTCATTTAAAATTGTGTGAATAGGTATTCCGATGTATAATTTGTAAGTCACTTGGACATGTATCGTAATAGTGGCTTTTAAATTGCATGAATGCAAAACGCTATATGTTTGAAAAACACAATGCATGATCTTAAATTGCATTGATAGGAATCATGATGTGTGATTTTAAATCGCGTTTACATTAGTTGGAAAAAGTGAAAAAGTTTTTTTTTCTTCTTGGAAATTCGAAAAGGACAAACTTTTTTTGTAGAAACAGATTTTTTTTTTGGTATTAGTAAATAGTTTTCTGCGATGGTGACAAATTTTTCGTGAACGGCATTTGTGTATTATTCTCGTATTTGTGTATTATCTATTGTGTCTGTATATTATTCAGGTCTGGTTACGATATATAAAATGCATAAAAAAATAATTAATAGGTTTTTCCTTTTGAAAACGGGAAAAATTTCCCTTAATATTAGAATTTATATTCTATTTTATGTAGAGTAAAAAAAATTCTTACGTTTATAATTTTAAGAAATTATAAGCAGTTTTATGTTATATAAAGACTTTTTGTAAACACTAAGTGCTTCTGTTACTTTAAATTGGTAACATATACATTTATTAATATTTAAAATGGTCTTCAGGAAGGTGTTAGTGTTCGAAAGAATTTTTTCAGAAAGGTGTGAAAAATTCCGCCGCATGGAATGTTAACTTAAAGGTTAAATGACATTAAAAGGCAAGGAAGCATGGAATGTCTATCATATTTTATTACTTTGTTTGTGTTTGATTTTTTTAATTAATAATTTAATAACACTGTTAGTTAACTTTAACTAATGATTTTATTGCAGCTATGGGATGGTGAATTCTTTAAAGAGGACTTGTTATAATTTCTCTAGAGCATTAAGAGCAGTTGTGAAAAACTTAGTAATTTGAGTAAGTTCCTTTAATACCTACTTTATAAGTGAATGCTATGTCTTTATGTATTTAGCAGGATATAAAGCATTTTCCAAAGTTATGCTAAAAAAAATAATAATTTGAATAGTTAAAATACATATCAAAATTCTATTCAGAATTTTTTGGATTTCGAGCCATGAAAAATTGTTTTATAATTTTCCACCTCATTAATTTATTCATAAAATTTATGAAAGTTCATAAGTTTCAACAAGTTGTTCTTTTTTCTTCACATAATTTTTTTTGTCCTTAATTTTCATTATAATTTTTAATTTTATAATACAGTAGGGAACCGATTATCCGGAACGATTGGGACCATCGCTATTCCGGATTACTGATTTTTCCGGTTTTCTGAATAGCTACAAAATGCCGTTTGTTTATTGTTAAACCCAACAAAAAAAAAAAAATTTTTTTTTTTGGAAATAATCTTAAAAAGAAGAAAAAACGATGAAGGAATACACTAATGATTATTTCCAAAATGATGGTTAGGTAAACATCTTTCAAAAAAGCAAAAAAAATCCTAAAATCTTATGAGGAAAAAAAAAATATTTTTTTTTTTAAATGGCTCGAATATTTATCGAATTTCTTTCCGGTTTTTTGGTTTTCCGGATAGCGGGTTCTGTACTGTATATAATGTAGGATTCCGAGACACCATGAGATAATATAAACCTGGATTTATTATTTAAGAAAAAAAAAATAATTCAACAATAAAACAAAACAAAAAATCATGAAACGCTGCATTTTTAAGTTAAAGTCCTGAAACTTCTTGAAGCAAACCTGGAAAATGATCAATCTTGAAATTCACAGTCCAGAAAGTAAGTAAATCTAACTATAATGAAAAATTTCACTTCTCCATGGTTAAATTTTCTTATATTTATTTAAAATAAATGATGAAATTGTTAAAAATATTTTTTTTTGATAACAATTTCTTGTTTCAAATTATTTCTTAAATACAGTGAAAGCCTGGTTTTATGTTGTCCATCCGTACATCATCCCGCTTCCTACATCATTTTCTGCTGATCTGAGAAAATAGCCTATACTGATAATGTTAAATTATCTTGGATTTTACGTGGCCCTTGTTAGGAAAATCCCGATTTATACACTTCTCTTACAAGTCAAAATTATTTTTCTCTGCAAATTTTGCTCAAACTTGTTTTTTAGCTGTTTGTAACTTTTCTGATATTCTATCTTATTGTCCTTTTGTCTGTAAGAGGCTTCCCCCTTGAGAAATACATAGTGGCTAAGTCTCCTGTTTTTTAACCAAGACTCCTGTATTTTACGACTAGCTCCTTTCTACCAGTTTATTTTCAAATTTCTCCATATTTGTTGAAGAAATTTAAAAATGAAAAAAAGTTTGGGATCAAATATCTGAATTTCTCTTTTTGACTTACATGATGTATCAAAACTTTACTCGTAGCCTAAAAAATATTGCTAGTAAAATCTCCATTATTTTATTTCTCCCATGTTAACACATATTGAAATATTCAGAAGTGTGGAGGGGGGCAAAGCACGGGAAGGGTGATTTTAGGAATTATGGGAGCTCATATTTTAAAATTTGTAAGTGGAATTTTTTCCAGCAATCTTCAACCTTTTAATCTTAGAAGCAAGTGGTTAAGTACTCATTTCTTTTTCTTGATTGATGACTTGCAAAATTGTTCTGGAAGCTCTGAATTTGATTTGTACAGTGTTGAACAATGTCAACTAAAATGCATTACAAAAAGGCTTAAAAAAGTTCCAATTTTCAAAATGAGATTTTTTTCTTTAACATTTCGATGTTGATACAAAAGACATTGTTCTGTTAATCATTTTCACAATTCATTCGTCCCCAATCTATTTCGATGTACCAAAGGCTTGTAGCATATGAAAATGCCAATCGTTTTACATGTTTGATGAAAAATTTGGGAGTCTGCATATGCATCTACTGAGTTGGGTTGAGATTCTTGCACTCTCATGTGCAACTCTGATGCATTTTGCTAGATATTCTCAATGTCAGACTTCATTTTCCACCCTCTGAAATTGAACCAAAAAATCTCTCGATCTTTTTATGGTGGCTATAATATAATCAAGAAGAGAGTTATTTTGTCATGATCTTGTAAAGTCTTTCAAATTATTTTGATTTTTGTCAATGTATATGGTGCTTAAAATTATTTTTTGTTGAGAGATTTTGCTATGTACTTTGTTTTAGTTTAAATGTAACCAAATTAAAAAGGAAATAGATTTTTTCATAAAATTTTTTTTAATCTTTACTTAAATTTCTAATGTGAATCTGTGTTGGTTTAAAAAATGTGTGGGAAATGTAATTTTTTAAATGTTTATGTAATATTTTGCTTCTGCAAAAATATATTTATAAATTAAATTAATGTGAGTCATTTTAAGATTAGGTCATATTGTGTCTTAAAATTCTACTGTAGACCACTGCCAACTCCATGTTCTGATAATTTTTAAAATTATTTTAAAAAATGCAGTTACGGAAAAAAAATAAGATCAAAAGTTTCTAATAATCAAATAAATTAAATTGGAATGAGCTGCTTTTCTTAATATTATATTTTATTTTTCAGTTTGTTTTTAAAAAATTTTTATCAGTGTAAACACATTTTTATTGTATAAAAGCAGTACAGTGCCCGCCGTTTATTAAAATTTCTTTCGTTTTATGCTCTTTTGATTTTATTAAGAGGCGATTCAACATTTGAAAAAAAAATTACGATATATTCTAAATGCACACACTTTAAAAGCTGAAATAATGACCACATTAATGCTTTATTTTAACTAATTTAATTATTTTAATAAAGTAAAACCCTACATAAGATTAAATTTACAAAAGTTTTGCAAAAAACCGATCAATGGTTGCTTGAGTTGCAGTATTTGAAATTAACTTTTCAACATCATTTTAGTGTTTATAGAAGTTTTTATAGTTTTCGATATTCCTCCTCTTTGTTCTAAAGCTTGCCGCAATACATTAAGTGCTTTTCTGACTTCCATTGAAGATGGCACTGATGAGTTTATTTCATCTTTTGAGTCTAATTCCTCTATTTCTTGATGGGAAATAACTTTGCAATTTTTGATGTCTGTAACAATTTTAGAATCAGATTTTTCTCCTCATGTTTGCAAGTTATCGTAAATAGCTACGTAGAATGAAAAATTCTCGTCCATTTCATTTTCTTCATTGCTGATCATTTCTTCGAAACAGTTATGAGCCCCATCTCCGTCGAAGCGCTGATAAAATTTAACACCAAACGAACTTAAAAATGATATGTGCTCTAACTATAATTTACTCAAACGGCTTAAATAATATGGAACATGTGCACAGACAGTTTTTGGAGGTGTGAGGATATTTAGTAGGAACCCCAGAAGGCAATAGATTAAATTAAAATGGTTTTCCAATTAATTGGGAAACCGTGGGATACTCGGAAGATCATTAACTAAACTATTAGAATTTTCAAAATATATGATGATTTCCAAAAATCGAGTTCTGAAGGTGAAGAGCAGTGTTGAATGATTTTAGTAGAAGAAAAATAAAACCTGTGAATTCCAACTTTGTATAGCAAAGAGTTTCGCCTTTCTAAGTGGTCTGTTTAGCACTACTTTGAAGTGAAACTCTTTCGTTTATTAAAGTTCCCTTTTTATTGACGATATGTCGATGATTGTTTCACATTGATGGACAATACTGACATTGATCATGCTCTCAATATTATGAATTCTATAGATCCTTGCATACAATTAATGTTTTAAGTGGAAAATAGATGTTTATATTTCGTAGACGTTTTTATTAAATGTGATAAATTTCTCACTACTGTTTATTGTAAACCATTTGCGGTTTCACTCCCCCCGCAGAATCGTTCATCCCTTCTCCCCAACCAAAAATTAGCTACCTCATGCTCACTTGTTTACCGTGTTTCTAAAATCTGTTCAAATAGTTATCTCCTCAATAAAAAGCTGCTTTACCTTAAAGCTATCGCTGTAAACCGTGGTTTTACAAGTACCGTGGTTGAGTATTATTGATTCCAACTATAGAAAATTAATCTCGCAATCCATCAAACTTTGATTGTTTTATCTTATCGATTGATTGCTTTATATTATCTTATTCGAAAATCATTTGTTGTATTGCAAAGATATGGAATAAATATGAATTTAATTTTTTTTCCCTGTAAATAAACTAACACCAACCTTAGAAATTCTATTGCTGATATTAAAAACCATGGTATTTTTCAAATTTCATGTCAATGTGGTCTTGCGTATATTGGAGATACTACTAAAAAAACGTATCTTTAAACTTAGACTTAAAGAACACTAAGGATATTAACCGATCTTCTATCGCTGTACACAGGTGAAATTCAAATCTCATTTTCCTTCTACTTGAATTATTCAACACTGCTCTTCACCTTCCTAACTCGATTTTTGGGAGTATTTCTATGTGAATTATATGTACTTTATGTATTGTCATTATATGTCAATTTATGTATTTTCATTTGTGCTTTATTCACGTTGTTTTTTGCTTTAGTTTATTCATTAATTTTATTTATTATTAAATCATTATTACTAAAATATAACCTTACTTTATTATTTTGTGCGTTAAGTTATACTGTAAAAACTTGAAATCTGGTAAAACCTATCTTTTACCAAAGTAGATTGGTATTAGTCTGAAGTGTGCTTTAATGTGATTCCATTTAGGCCTTTGTTATAAAACCTAGGAGTTCTTTTGTTGGAAAGCATTGGTAACTTATAGGTTTTATCATAAAGGCTTGGTAAAAGGCCGAAATGGAATCATAAAGCATAGTTGGACTTTTATCAAACCACTTTGGTAAAAGTTAGGTTTTACTAGTAAAACATAAGATTTACCAGATTTCAGACATGCAGCCCATTTGATATTTTAGCCCTTTTTATCAATTCCAATATTTTAAATTGAATACTGCTAAATAATCCCTTTAAATAACACTAAATTATGGCACTTCATTTATACTAACTAACAAAGGCAACACATTTATTTACACATATTACTAATAGAGCATTTTGATATTAAATTTTTGTTTGCGTGTTAAGTTGAAATGTAAAGTAATGTATAAACATGTTCCAAATCTTCAATTATTATTTTCTTTTTAACATGTTTGCATATTTATGAAAGGAAAGTTAATATTTTTTAATTGTTTGTTAATAACATTAATTAATAGTTGAAAAAATTTTCATGATTATACTTTATAGTGGCTTCTAATTACTTTTAATTTAGTTCATAAAGTATTATTTAACCCTTTGTTTTAAATAGCAAAAAGAAGAAAAGAAATTCTCCCAACCTTGTTTTTGCATAAAATCCTTTTGTCTCTATTTTTAGCTTTGAATTTTAGGCTGTTTTATTTTTTTCTTTCTTTGTTATAGGCTCTCATTGGTGTCAAAACAGTATTTCTCTTGCTAACTTTGACTCAGACAAAATTTAAGTATCATGTATAAATGTAGTTTACTTGATTCGGCATGTCCATAATTTGAGGATAATTCTTAGCCTTTTATGAGAGGGTATAATCAGGGTTGGCAAGATTTTGCCGCAGGTGGAAAAAACCATGGTAAATACCGGTAAAAACCGTCCTGGCAAAAACAGGTTTTTGCCAAGCAAAGTGGCAAAAACCTATATTTTCCAAGATGAGAGGACAAAAACACATTTTTGATACAAAATTATTCCTAAAATTGAAATATATACTATGAATATAAATAATTACAAAAAAAATTAACAAAACTATTATTCCATAATTAAATGATAATGTATCATTTTAGTAGTTTAAAACATTATTGATTGAAAAATCTGTGATTATTCTCTTTTTTTCCAGTGAAATGAACTTATTTTGAATTAATACAAATATAATTTAAAGCATAAAATATCTATCAACATGTGTAGTTAATTATTGTACAAATAATAATTTTTTATAATAAATAATAGTATTATACAAATAATAATATTTATTTGTAAAAAAACATTTATTTTAGGATTCTAAAATGAAAAGAGATCAAAAACTTTCAATCTTTTAAAAATTATTACCCTTAGGTGTATTAATTATTAATATGTTAAAAATAATTTTTTCATGTAATGTATCAAAATTATTATTCCTTATGATTGATTTAAATTTGTTTCAAGTATTTTGTAATAATATTTAATCAGCAATTTAGATAATTTGGTTTTTGCCGGTTTTTACCAGGTTTTTGCCACTGTCCTGGCAAAAAACCCTTTTTGCCGGCAAAAACTCCAACCCTTGGTATAATAATAAGAGTTTTAAGCTTCTGGTTTTTTACAGTCACTTGTAATTTATTTGAATTAAAGTAGACCCCTTACAAGGTTAATTTATTTTTCTGTTTTGTATAGATAATTTTATTACAGTGCATAATTTTTTGTCATTCATTTTTTTTTCAATAAAATTCATTGAATTAATTGGAGGAAAAAAAACTTTTATGTGCTCCATTAAATCACTATTATCGTTGGTCAATTATGTAAATTACAGAAAATCATAGGATTTTTTTTTTTAATGTTGAAAGCGGTAAGAATTTTTTACGATAATTTATTTTGTATTTGTGGCTTTGAATGACACAAGCTCACCAGCTTTTGGCCTTTTGAATAAAGTTAGCCTTTCGTACCTAAGCTAACCTCGACAAGAAAGCACCGTTAAGGTGAAAGTACGACTTAGCTCATAACCCCAAAACTAGATGATAGCACCACTCATTCTTGAGGCCACTTCCACAATTTTACATCGATATGAAGTGGAAAGGCAGTGCTTCCAGATTCCTGTACCCCTGGTACCGCTCAGTGACCGACCGTGGGACTTTCGATTCCATAGATGTTACGAGCACGTATAGTGCATGTACAGTGAGCAAAAAAAAATTATGTGTATCAGGATTGCATGACCTTAAATATGCTAATTAAGTAGTTCTAACTATTAATTAAGTTACAAAATCGGACACAAAAACGTACTTTCTCTAAATAAACATATATTTTTTTTACATATTTGGATTCTTAATCTTCAAAATATAGAGGGTAGTCGCAATCTGGTAAATATGATCCCCATAGTTTGGTCAGGAGAGCGATCCAAAGTTTGGACCCCTTAATGTTAATTTCACAGGGTATCCGCGCACCTGGAAAGTCATGATTTTAACTATTTTTTTTAAAAAATCATGAAAAGTCATAGATATAGGTCACCGGAAAGTTTTATTTTTAAAATGGAATCCCCCCACTTGTTTCATTGTGCTCTGAATATCTGAATTTGTAAAAAAAATCCCCACTCAGTCATTTTTTATTAAAATATAAAAAGTTTTTATTATGTTCTTTACAAATTATGGTGTTCTTTCAAAAAATGAAAGAAAAAACATCATTTCTAGAGCGAAATATCTTTTAAACTTCTGTGATTTCAAAATTATTATTTATTAATCTTTATTTATTTTATCAATTTAAAATTCTAGCTGAAGCAAGCCAGTTATTGGCAATTTTTTTAAATTCTGAAATGAGAACAGAATAATCAGGAGTATTTCTTTCCTCTCTGATGAACAAGAAAAGTATCTTTAGAATACCTGTATAACTCTGCAGAGAAAAAAAAATTATTTGCTCAGCTGTTATTTTTTCAGCTATTTTATTGCTTCAACTCTTTCTTTACTCTGCTTTTTAAATTTAAAATCAATAAATATGAAGATGCAGCGTATAAAAGTTTTTGTTATACTTATCATTTTAATTAATGTTATTATAATGCTTTTTAAATTTATTATTCTGTTTTTGTCAGAGAAAATAGTAACTTCGTCAAGTCATAAAAAGTTCTTGATATTAGTCATGAAAAGTCGTGAATTTGAAATTCTAAAATGTAGCAGATACCCTGATTTTAGTTTTTGCTTTTTAAGTCATATTTTTGAGACTAATTAAGCTATTCAAAAAAAATAATAATTTCACTCGCTCATAAAACCTGTTTACCCAAAGATAATTTCATGCAAGAAATAATTTTTAATAATTATTTATTATTTTTTGTTATTTAATTTAATTGTGAATGAAATATTTTTGAATTATGAGGTATAAATTTTTTTTTTATTCCATATTAATTTACTGCTTTTCTATTGCAAAATCTGAAGTTTTAACAGTTTTTATTTGGTAGAAGCCAAGAAAATTTATTTAAAAAAAAATAATTAGGCGACAATGAAGAAATATTTAAATGGAGCGATTAATATTTAAATGTGGTTTACCTACGAGGAACTTGACTTGCGCGCTTAGAGAAAATTTCATGAAATTTTTTTCGCTGTTAACCTATTGCTAATCCTTTTTTCTTTTTTTTTAAATTATAAAATAAGATATTTCTTTTTTAGTCGTCTAAAAATTTATTCGTAAGTTAATAAAGAAATTTGAATAAAATATTTTATTAGATAAAAACATTTTATTCAACAAATGTTGATTTTTATAAAAACATGTTTCTAATAGAATGTGATTATACATAAGTTTTTTTTTTTTTTTTTTTTAAGTTCTTTCAATAATTGATACAGTTTCAATAATATACAAATGCATGCATAGATTTGGAATAATATGTTTATCAGTTTCTTCAACATATATTTTATAATTATTAAAATGAATACATAGTCAACATATTTAAGCATCTTAAAATTTCTCAACATCTTATATATCGTCTTAATCTTAAAATAAATTTGTTAATTATCTGTCCGCCCTTGTTTCGCGGAATTATTTTACTAACTATTCAATTAAATTTTAACATTTTTCAAAATCTTATTCTTTGCGCTACCACATATATTATTTTTCCATTAACAATCCATTAATCAATTCCATTAATTTCCATTAATCAATTGTTTCATGTACTTTAATTTATATTTTCCTTTAAAGTAAAATTCCTTTTTAAATTATTATCAAGTTTTTATAAAAAGAAAATGTAGAATTACTGAAAGCTAGCTGAGAATTAAATCTTGTTAAGAAATTATAAATATTCTGCTGATTATGATTATGCAGAACAGCTGACTATTTACTAAGCATATTATTTTTTTGAAAAATGAAGATAAATTATTTATTGTCTTTTTTATTGTTTCTTATTTATTTGAGTAATGAAAAGTAAATGCGTATGTGTACAAAGCAAAAAAGTACATTAGTTTGGTTTATTTTTTAAATGAACAAAAAATTATGTTCATATAATTTTATTTGACAAGTTAACTTTAAGAAAGTTGCCCTTTTAAAGAAGATAATGCTGAAAAAATTCGCTTAAAAAAATTGTTAATATTATTTCTCAACTTTAGCACAATTTAAAAATATTGCTGTTTTAGGAAAATGTGCAATATGCCTTATTTTGTTAAACAGCAAACACTAAAAATAGAAAATTGCAAAAAGATTCCAAAACCATGCTATTTTTAGAACATCTCAAAAAATTGTTCTTTTTCTAACTTTAGAATTTCCATAATGCTAAAATAAGATATATAAATTGATTTTTGGATGACAAATTATTTATAGATGATATAATTAATATGAATACACAAGTGGGCGACCTTTGTGTTAAAATACAAACTAAGTTAGACAACGTTAAAGAGCACAAAAATATTATTAAAAGCAGACAGCTGTTTCGTATGCTCAAAGGGCAACCTTCATCAGTGCATCAGAAAGAAATGAGAGAAAATAGGGTAAATATATAGAGAAAGGTGACGTCACAAGGGGATTAGAGCAATGGCCAATAGGAGGGAAGGGTGAAAGGATGACGACGAATGGGAAGCAAGGAACAAAAAGGTTTAATCATTAAATTAGTTAGGTTTAATCATAGATTTCCAAACAGGAGAAAGATAAGGGACGCTGGATAGGTCATTGACCAACAGTTTGGAATTTTTGAAAATATTATAGGACTCGTAAAAATCTAAATCAAAAATTGAAGAACAATTTTGAATAACTTTAGAAGAAGAAAAATCAAAATTATGATTAGAGTCCCAACAATGTTGGGCAATAGATGAGCGTTTAAATTCTTGTTTTTAAGGCACGTTTAGTTTGGCCAAACTAAACGTGCCTTAAAGTGCCGTGTCAAGGAACATGAAGCCTACGAAGCCCTATTTTCTCTCATTTCTTTCTGATGCACTGATGAAGGTTGCCCTTTGAGCATCCGAAACAGCTGTCTGCTTTTAATAATATTTTTGTGCTCTTTAACGTTGTTTACCTTAGTTTATAATTAATATGTTTAGAAAATTGTTTTAATGTACATTTTTTAGAAATTATAAGTATAAATTGTTCTTCTATTTGACCGTAGAAAAACAAGAATGTTAATGTTTCTTTTGTGCTCAATTGAAACGTGACAATGATTTAATTATCCCCAGAGTTGAAATCTGCTTGGATGTAACACTTAATTGCTTGAAACAGTTAGAAACAATTAAAATATTAGAAACTAAACTTATTATTTTATTTTGTTTAGAGCTGTTGAATAAATGAGGAAAAGTAGTGAAAAGCCTCTTTCCATCATATTTACTATTCTTACATTTAATCATATAACTTGAGTTATTTAAGCAAAGGAAAAAATAAAGGGTGAAATATAAATTCGATTGAATTATGACCTTAAGTATGCACTAAAACATATCTAAAATAGATTACGGATCGATATATGAAAAATAAGACGGTGACGTTTACTTGTTTGAAATAATTGACTAGTAACTACTTAACTTTGATTACAGTGGAGAGGGGTGTTCTATTGTTTCATTCGACTTTTGAAATTTCACTTCTAGAAGAAATTTTTTTATAAATTTTAAAAAAAATTTCAGAGCAGCAGTCAAAAAATAAATAAATAAAAGAACTAAAATAACAAAAATGAATTTAAAAAATGTGCTGCTTTGAACTTTTTAGAAAGTTTGATGAATTGTTATGTTTTAATTAACAATTATGATTAATTTAATAATTATTATTAGGTTTTTTCAATCGAAGAGCCGTAATCATTATCTGACGTAAAACTAATTTTAATATCGCCTGAAATATTTTAATTTAATATGCTGTATGATTAAATGAATGATCCCCAAAAACTAAATAATGACTTATAAAAAGTTTGTGTTCAAATACTAAAATCTTAGAAAATTATAAATAATTTGTAAACGAAGAATAGCTTCAGTTTTTATTTCTCTCTTGTCGATTAAGCGGCTAGAGTATGGCAGGGATCTATCCAAACATTTTGTGAATGGTCCTGTTTTTGTAAAATTGTGAAAAAATTACTCGTAATTTGTGAATATGAAATAAGCGTTAAGTCATATTCTTTCAACCAGGGTCCTGTTTTGTGAATTTATGCAAATAGGGTCCTGTTATTGCAAAAAAACCTTTTCAAGGAGCTTTTAAATTGTAAATGGATACAAGATTATGCTCAGCACTGTAAAATTATAATTTAAAAAAATTAAATTTTCAAAAATAAACAGCTATTGCTGCTACTAAGTTAGAGATGCAACATACAAATATTTGGTATTTAGCCTATACTGCACAACACAGAATATTCATTTCGGACGAATAATGGAAACAAAATCATTCACATTTTTAATAATTTCAATTGACATATTTTAAATAACACAACATAGTTATGTATCACTTCTAATGTGTTACACATAAAGAAAACTTAAACAATTCTTAAATTTATAATATAATTTTTTTTTAAAATTGATATAAGTTAATTTTTATTTAATTTACATAATAGTTTATCAATTAATTTTATGAATAATATATTGCTCAATTATTACGAAAAAATATAATTTAGTATCAATAAGAATGTACACACGATGTTTGTAGAAGTAGAAATATTTTCTTAGAATACTGCATTTGGAATTTATTTATTTATTTTTTTTTACTTCGAAGAGGTTAAGGTACATAATATAAATGAAATGAGATCAAACTTAGCCTTAGAATTATAGCAGAAAAGCATGATTAACAAAATATTAGAGTAATATACGTCGATTGCCAGATTTGAAAATATCTATTAATAGCTGAACGCTCAGCATCAGTCAATTTTTCTGCCCATTTACTATAATACGCAAATGTCTTTCGAGTTTCTCTTGTGAAGGGTCCGATTAAAAGGTTAATTATTTTGTGAAGGTTCCGTTTTTATGAAAAGATCGGACCCAAATTTCTTCTGAACAGACCCCTGTATGGTTATATTAAATTTCTAATTCTGCTATGGCGATAATTTTTGGCATCTTTTTGGGACGACACCAAATATATAAAACTTCCTACCTCCTTAAATTTTGATGCAATTTTTTCAAAATTGGAGCCCCTCTATTTTAAGGATCAGAAATCCAAATATGTAAATAAAAATGCATGTTTGTTCAGAGAAAGTGTGTTTTTATGTCTGATTTCGCAACTTAATTAATAGTTATCACTAATTAGCATATTTGAAGTTACCATCCGAAAACCATTAAGATAGACACTTAGTACGGGAAAATACGATCATTAAAACAAAAGTTATTCAGGGTGATTTTTTTTTTTTTTTTTTGCTCAAAAATAAATCTAAATAATTTTTCGTAACAAAGTTTTTATATCCATAAAAGTACACAATTATTCTCATACACACACAATAAATACTTTACATGTAACTGACTATTCAACACTAAAACTTCCACTCAAGATTACCTAACAAAACGAATCTAAATAAATATATAACTAATGTATAACTTATTATTTAACACTTCTTAAATGATTACTTAAGACAACCTACCAAAAGGAATCTCAACAGATGCTTAACGTATAACTAATTATTAAACACTGCTTAATTTATTACTTAAGACAATCTAACAAAATGAATTACGAATGACTCTAGTGTTATCAATTTAGATAGAGAAATAATAACATTTTTGGTTCCATGTTATTATATAAAAAGTAATAATAAAGTAAGTTGCAATTCAACATTAAATAAACCACATTTTCTTTCAAATTTTTTGTTCAGAATTATATATTCAAATTTACTCATTATAAAAAACAGGAAGAAGAAAAAAATTAATTTTTGGAACCCTACAGTGAAATTTTTATGGTTTTTTTGAAAAGAAAAAGACTGATAAATGCATGCTTTAAATAAGTAAATGCTTTTTAAGTCCTACTTCATTTGAAGTCTTTACTTTTCAGTTGAAAAAAAAATTGATTTAAACTTGACGATAGTATGCACATAATCGAATTATCAAGATTGAACAATTTTGTTGGCTGTGTATGATACAAAAATAAAAAAGAGAAGAAAAAAGTTATTGTTAGGATAGATTAAGTGACTCGCACGTTTCGTGTTAATTTATTGGCAAATGCAGGGTGACCGGAAAATCTTTTTCCAAATTTGATTGTACAGTAACTCGTTCCGTTGCTCCTTATGTTCACACGTTCTGCTAGTAATGTACAGACGATCTTTTGCAACAAATAAAGTTTTCATTTCTTAAGAAAGAAAAATTTTTAAAAAAAATAAGCGTTAGGTTATTAACACATGAAATGTAAAAGCAGTATTTTACCCCGGAACGATCTAAAATATCTTAGGTATTACCAAGTTCAACTGTCGTTTTTGTTCTTGCTGATTTAATAATAGATAGACATCAATTCGTCCCCAATGTCTCAGAAAAACCTTAGTTAATACAAGCAATAATTAAAGAGAAAATCTGCTTGTTTTGTTTTTTTAGACGTATGCGAGAAACAGCTACTTAAATAATATTACATTTTATTATTCTTCGAAGTTGAGATGACACTGGAGTCGCCTTATATATTATCTTCTTGGATGCGAATAAATATTTATAATTAGATGATTATTTCTCACTAATTTTAACCTTTGATCAATCACGAAGAACTCCTTTTTTTTTTTGTTGCTATAAGCAGAATTAAATAACACAGACGCACACCGTGCTCAAACACAACCCGTGGTAATTTTTAAATTTTGCGGATACTTTTTTTAAAATATTTACTGGGGTTATTTACATGTTTAAAAGAAATTATAATATACATATAAATAAATTAATATTAATTATTTTTATAAATATAAAATATCAATTAAAACATGGATCTCCAAGCTTTATAGTAAAGTGTAATAATCTAAGTGTAACTCTTTTAATAAGTAAATATAAATTATCAAAAAAGACAGGGATCTCTAATCTTTTTGTACCTAAGAGTACTTTCTTGAATACCGGTCAGACACCTAGCACTATTAATTTTTCCCAGGTTAATTTAGATAGTATTAGGGAAAACTTAAATATTTTTGTTATCATCGCACAGCGGCGGGAACTTGTGAAATGGCTGTGGGCCCAAAGGTGCCCGCGGGCACAGGGTTGTAGCCCTCGATTGAGAATATACTGTGGAAAAAAAAAAAAAGAATTTTATAAAGATAAATCAATTTATTGGCCTACCCCTGTCCAAATCCCATGTCCGTTTTACTTTTATCATTGTTTTAGATAAAGTGCTTTATCATTTTATCTTCTTCAATCATTAGAAAAAACAAAGAAAAGCGAGACCTTTTTTTTATTTATTTATTTCAATCACAATTTCAACCTTAATATTGGTCATTTCTTGATTCAAGGATTACTTATTTCCTTTTCAGAATTCTATATAAAATAACGATTGCATAAATTAGTTCTGAAAAGAAATGAGAATAGTAATTTAGTTATTTTAGTTTAAAAATAAGTATTTTCTTTTAAATAAATAAAAGTAAATTTAGTTTTGAAAAGTTTACCATTTCTTGCTCTAACAAATTTTGTTTATTTCTTTATTGGTTTTTAGTTCACATACATAGTGTATTGTGTAAATTTTGATAAAACAACTGACAAATATACCTGTTTTATAGTAATTGCGATTCTATTGATATTTCATTTAATTTTTAAAATTCCTCAACGTTTATTAGTGCCTGTCAAAATAAGAATATTGTGACTGAAGAGTAAATTCAATTGAATTGAATTGAAGAATAAAATCTATTGAATTAATTGTAACTTTAATGCTTTACCGAAATGAACTTATTTTAGATTCAGATCATGTAGATCTAACTTTAGTTATTAGTTTCAGTTAATTAAAAATCATTGTATGATTGAAGAGAATTGAACTTTTTTCCAATTTATTTGCTCCCAACTTAATTTGGAATCTCATAAAGAAATGATGAATTCATTATATAAATAACTGAAAGTAGTTTATATTTTCTCTGCTTTTCCTAAAAATAGCAGCTAGTAATTTCTAAGCATTTGTGATAATCACTATGAAAAAGCGCCATCTCGACCTTTGTTAGATGGAATACATAGCATCGAGCTCACCTCCGTTGCTATGGTGATATGACGCATCTCGGTCCCCCATCCATAAGATGAGTTTGCTGTCGTCAGAATCGTTTGCTTTGTGCCTACTGAAAGGCCACGTGAAAATCAAAATTCTTTCTTATCTTAGTTTGCTTCTCACGTAAGTAGATACTTTTACTTAAAAATTTTGATTTTTTTCTTCTTTCTATAGCATTTTTGTTCGATATTTTATTTTTGCGACGAGTGCTTTATTTGAATTAAATTAATTCGCAGACGATTTTTTGTTTGCTCTTAAGATTTTACTTTGTAAATAAAGATATTCCAAATTAAAATATGTTTTCAATAACATGCTCATAAAAATGCTTGTTTCGAATATTTCTAGAGGTATGATTTTCAAAATGTTGTGTATGTGTGTATTTTAAATGTAGTATGTGTGGGTGTGCTTTTATCGGAATCTCCGATCTCATGAAAACGCAGAGAATGTTCCACGTTGCTATGACGACGAGTGGATGTGCATCAGAGGAAAAGGATGGTGATTTTGGTCATTGATTAGAAGTAGTTCTTTAGATTAGCCATAGGTTGCAAATTTATTTTATTAGTTTAAAATTATTATTTTTTTTTTTTTAATTTAAATTGATTAGTTTTATGCTATATTTCTCTAGCATTTTTATTCTATTTTGAATACTTTACTTCATTTAAATGTTTAATTATAGCTATCTTTAACTCCAAAATAAACTTGTACAAAATAATTTTAAAGAAGCAGGTTTAAAAATGAGTCTTAATTTTTTGTTTAAATATTTAAGTAAGAGTAAATTATAAAAATTCTATTTTTAATAACCACGTTTGGTAAATATCATTTTTATTTAATGCATTGGAATAACATTATTTTTTATTTTTTTATTCTAAAAGTTAGTCTTAAAAAAAATCTAATTTTAAACATTAAAAATTGAAAAGAGTCCCTGTTTTATGTATTAGTTCATGGCTCAAGGACTGATTTTCGTAGATGCTATAGAAATCATAGTTTAACAGGGAAAATAAATTAGTATATAATTTTTCAATTATTTTAACTAAGATATATATTTTTTTTATGAATGTTTAATTGCCTTTCTTTAAAGTTAAAATATTAAACGTTTTTCTACAGAATTGTTTCTATTTGTGATGTAGTATTAACTGTAGTTTTTAAGAGTTTTTTAGTAGCTGCTTGAAATTTAAAAATGTAATAATATTCGTTTTAGGACTTGTTTAACTACACCTAATATTAAAGCGAAACAGTTCATCTCTTGTTTGAATTTATCAGTTTTTATTTCTATTTAAGGATTTATAATTAACTTTTTGTAATCGTGTAATTTGAATGATTATTTATAGCTTAGGGAATATCAATTCGCATAAATGTGTGGAACCTTGAAACTTCTCAAAACAATATTAACCCCCTTCCCGGAAATTTGTTAAATAAGCGAACGATTAAATAACTTGATAAACAACTTTTTAAACTATTAAAATTTTCATATAGAAAGAGATGAAATTAAGTATTTTTTAGCTATGTGAAGCTAAGATGTTTTTCCAAAATCAAAGCTATTGTTTGATTTTCGGTGATTGGGCGGCTACTTTTTTAATTTTAGATCTTTTTTCCCTTGTTAATAAAGGCGTTAAGGGAATGTTAAGTGACACGTATAGTTAATGTTATTTTTTTTCCTCCCTAAACTTGTACGAGAATTGGGTTTTGATTCCAATTTCCATCGTGTCTTTTTAAAGCAACATCACGAGCTTTAAAGCATTTTCAAAGCATCTTTTATTTCCAATTTTCATTTTCGAATTTTCAGTTTTTGATACCTTTATTAATTTTTATTTTATAAATCGATCTTGATTTGATAATTGCTGGACTCGCATTGAAGTTGATGTGAACGTTGTTAATATTGATCATTTGACCCTGAAAATTTAAAATATTGTACTTTTGTGTGATGATATAGAGTAGTAAACGCGACTGTGTATTCGATAGACTGTGTATTTGAAAATCACGGGAATGGGATTTGTTACATATCGTTATGCATTAGATCGCTCAACATTAGATTATTTGACCAATTATTTATTATTCAAATACATGATTCTACAAAGCTGGAAGCGGTTGTTAATAATATTCAGTTTAATCGCGCACGAGCGTTGGATATTTTTACCGATCAAAGTAGCTCAGTTAATAGATTCGAAAAAGTATTTTAATTGTAAAACTTTTTTCCTTTTTCTAAGAATAATTTTTAATGAAAAAATAGCGCGTGTTGAGTTAATGCATTGTAAGTTTGCTAAGTTCGACTCATCGCATCGCATGCACCAAGTTTCAGAGGAGGGCTTCCTATATTATGTTCCTCTGTCAAAAGATGTTACTAACTATGTCTTTTATAGCTATACCAAGTCGGGATATCGAAAATTTAGCACAGATTCGATCGTAATAAGGTAAAATAAAAAAGAACTAAAAGAAGCTTTGTTAGTCTGAGGAACAATTTTTCGTGATTTTGTAGTTCTTCATCTGCTGCCACTCCGCTACAAATGTTATAGGGAATTGGTTGTGCTTAATCGGTACTTCCGCTAAAACAGAAGACTAAATCCGCTTTACTTATATTCTGCAGAGATGAGATTTTTCCGATTTTTTTTTTAATCGAAAACTCCGATTATCTAAAAGTTTCTCTTTTTTTTTAATATTTATTTCCGATTTTCAAAAATAAACAGAAAATTCAAACTACATAGCTGCCAACCCTTCCACATTTTTACATATTTTAGCTATTTTCTCCGCTTTTACGAGCAGAAGATAAGATTTTCCGCATTTTTACCCGCCCGCCAGATAGCTCATATTTTCGTAATAAAGATGTCGCTGCTTCAAAGAAGCCTTTTAGAAGTCCCAAGCCCAGAATCTGCTAACATTTCTATTCTTATTCACGCGATTTTAATATCAAACACAGCTTTTCGTATTTACGTGATTTAAACATTGCGCGTTGTTATTCTTATTCACGCGATTAATATCGTACATTGCGAATCTTATTTACGAGATTTAAAAATCCACTCTCACAAATTGTATTTACGCGTTTTTAAAAACCTATATAGCGATTCGTATTCACGCTAGTTTAAAATGCAATGTCGTGATTTGTTCATGTGGTTATAATGTTAAACATCGATTTTCATATTTATACGTGATTTTAAAATAAGGCATTGGGATTCGCATTCACGCGATCTAAAAATTACACATTGTGGTTCGTATTTACGCGATTTATGAATTGTGATTTTTATTTACACAATTTAAAAATTCTGTAACGCAGTTTTTGTTTTCTCATTTTTTGAAATCGAGTTTCGTATGCTCTTGATTTCAAAATCCATTATCGTGATTCATAGTCGCGCGATTTTAAAATCAATTATCGCGATTCTCGTAAGAAGTAATTTTTTCTTTAATTAGTTACTATAAATGTTACTGATTTTCTATCGACAATTATTAGTATAAATAGGCATATTCAAAACTTACATTCTGTGCTTGCAAAGAAGAATGTGACATAGGCAGGTAAAGAAAGAAGATGGGCTAACGACTTAATTAATGTCGTAATGTCGTCTGTTTCCCCTCATTCACAAGCTGCAATGCGAGCAATTTGACCTTTTTAAAGGATTTGCTTGCTTGTTTTGTAAAACATGAAGCTTTGGCAGAAAATTAAACAAAAATAAAAAAAAATTATATAGCAAACCAAGGCAATCACTTAAAAAGTGATTAAATATATTTTGGAAAAAGAGTTGATAAACTCAGCACCAAAAATTTAAAAAATAATGCTGCTGTTATTTATGCCATGAAATGCGAAATTCTTATCAGATGAAAAATAATTATCTAAACAGCTGCTGATTATCATGTAATTTTTCTATGTTAAGGAGTTACTATATGTTTCTACTTCGCAGTTATTGACATGTTACACAGGGCTCTAGCTAGATTAGATTATAATATGAACATAGTGATTCTAATTGTAAAAGATTCTTTTGTTTTCTAAATAATTTTAAAGAGTCATGTTACTGATATATTTGTTATAAATCATGTAACAGTATTTATTAAAAGAAAAGTATTGTTAATGTATGTTCTCAATAGTTTTAATTTGCTGAACCAAGCAGTTTCTCTAGTAATAATTGTCTCCTTTATGTGAACTGAAGAAAAATATAATTTTTAGCTTTATTTTTTCAATTGGTAATTTTATTTTTTATTAAATGTTAGGTATCATTAAAATCATTCATATATTAATAAATTTGTACACAATTTATGTCAACACATAGTTATTTATTATCTTAAATTGTCTGGAATTTATTATTAAATGATTGCACATGCTTAAAATTTACTCGCATGGAAATGCAGCTTTTTTGCCTTCTGGCCAATCTCATCTCTGATTGTGATTCCATTATAGGTGATCTAATTCACCTATAGAACAGTTTACGAGAAATTTACAATTTTGTTTTTCATTGTGGCGTCATAAATGTGATCCTTAAAATTTGTAATTCAAAATCTACGTAGATACATATTACTTATAATGTCAACTGATTCATGGGAGGGGGTATGCAGCTTCTGTTGTCCAAAGACCGGAGCACCGTAAGGTAAGGCCCTCATTGGAGATAAAACCAGTTTTTCGATTTTACAAAAAGTAAAGCTCATTTCCCAACAGCATGAGGTCCACTTTCAATGGATCCCGTCCCACGTCGATATCCACGGCAACGAGTTGGCTGACACTCTTGCAAAGAAGGGACTAGACCATCCAGTCCCCTCCACCTCAGAGCTTACATACCTTGAACTGTTTGCAAGGCAAAAGGCCCAGAACAAACAAAAGTGGCTGCTTCCACCTATTCACTACTGGTATAAAGCAAAAAGACCAGGACTCTATTTATCTCTCCCTGGTGACAGGCGAACCAACACCTGCTTATCCCGACTGGCCAGTGGACACCTGAAATGTCTCACATTTTCTGCAAATCAAAAAGTCTTTCCTCTTTGCCCTAAATGCCAACAAAACCAGGCATCACCTGAGCACATCTTGAACTGTTTAGGGCTGGACTGGAATGACATTCATTCCTCTCCCATTCTGGTTTCGGATTTTCTGAATATCAACGGATTCATTGATCTGGTCTGACCCCGTCAGACCAGATGGGAATTAGCAACAACAACAACTTATAATGTCAACCAGGGTTGGAGTTTTTGCCGGCAAAAAGGGTTTTTAGCCAGGACAGTGGCAAAAACTGGTAAAAACCAGCAAAAACCAAATTATCTAAATTGCTGATTAAATATTATTACAAAATAATTGAAACAAATTTAAATCAATCATAAGGAATAATAATTTTGATACATTACATGAAAAAATTATTTTTAACATATTAATAATTAATATAAGGGTAATAATTTTTAAAAGATTGAAAGTTTTTGATCTCCTTTCATATTAGAATCCTAAAATATGTTTTTTTACAAATAAATATTATTATTTGTATAATATTATTATTTGTATAATATTATTATTTATTATAAAAAATTATTATTTGTACAATAATTAACTACACATGTTGATAAGATATTTTATGCTTTAAATTATAGTTATATTAATTTAAAATAAGTTCATTTCACTGGAAAAAAGAGAATAATCACAAATTTTCCAATCAATAATGTTTTAAACTACTAAAATGATATATTATTACATTATCATTTAATTATGGAATAATAATTTTGTTAATTTTTTTGTAACTATTTATATTCATAAAATATATTTCAATTTTAGGAATAATTTTGTATCAAAAATGTGTTTTTGTCCTCTCATCTTGGAAAATATAGGTTTTTGCCACTTTTTACCAATTTGCTTGGCAAAAACCTGTTTTTGCCAGGACGGTTTTTACCGGTATTTACCATGGTTTTTTCCACCTGCGGCAAAATCTTGCCAACCCTGATGTCAACAAAGTGGTCTGCTTTGCTGTATGCTGTGGAAAAATTGTTGTATTTTTACCAATATTGATGTAATGCTAAAGCTGCCAAAAGTGTGTGCGGATATATCATTGTTAATTCTTGGTTTCATTTCGCATATCAGATTAATTTACTTCGTGTTTCAAATATCTTATTTGCACCCTTTAACTAAGTCTCTAAACAGAGAGCTGTCGAGTCTTCTAGTAGGAAAAAAATGCATTTTATATTGATGTCAATTTGAATAAAGGAAAAGTAATTATTTATCATTAATCACAGATTTCTCCTTTCATAAAAAAAATTTTAAAAAAGAATTACCTTTAAAAAACCTGTCAAGAGTTTAATTTTGTTATAATTTTTCAACTAATTCATATGTTTTTAAGTATAATTGTAATACAGTCAAACCCCGCTATAGTGAACCTTCAAGGGACAAAAATTTCGGTTCACTATAACCGGGAGTTCACTATATCCGTTACACAGGTAATTTCACTAATGGTTTCCAAACTCCTCCCTTTTATTACATTATATTCATATAAATGACTGAAAAATATTATGTAGTAGCGAAAAATGTGTTATTTTTCATCACTCTTCGTCTTGTGCACAAATAAAAATTAGTAATCTTTAGCTGATGAGCAATCTTCAACATCAGATATGGAAACACTTCCCGACTCTCAGATAATTTTTCCTGAATTTCTGTTATTCCGCTTTTTAAACCTGTCTAACCAGCCATTCGAGTACATAAAAGTAGTTTCTATAGATGGTTTTAAAAATCGGTATATGTATTTATTTTGAAGTAGAAATTTCTAAATTATTACAAAGAAAATGGGGGGGGGGGGAATCAGTCGAAGACAGAAAAAAGTTCATTATATCCAACTTCCTCACTTTTTTGGTTCACTATATCCACTAAAAATAACATTATACGTGTATAGCAAGGCACGGGACCGAGCATTTCGTTCACTATATCCGGAAGTTCACTATAACCCGTGTTCACTATAGCGGGGTTTGACTGTATATGGAAAAATTTTAAAAAACTATTTTAAAAACTTAGATAATTTTAAAATCCAGTTTACTCACCAAGTATCTACAAAAGTTTATTCTTGGCAAGTAAAAATAAATTATCTTTCCATTCTTTGCAGATGTATTTCATTCAGCAAAATATACAGTTATGGGTTTTGACCGAGGGAAAAAAAAAACATAAATTTTTATTTTTCAACCCAGGCTTATGTGGTATGTGGATGTCTGGGGTTGGTTCTTTTGTTTGTTTTCCCTGAAAAAAATTCAGAGATTTGGAAGGAACCAATAGAAACCTAATTAATTAAAAATCTAATTTCATATTTTAAATTTATTTTATGTAAATTAAAGCAGAAATTATTGTAATGGTAAAAATTATTTTATATTTTATTAAGATTGTGGTCTATCTCTTTAATATTTTGATACCTAAAACTGCATTGTTAAATTTGTTTCAAATTATTTTATATTCAACATAAAATATTTTTTATGACCTGAGTAGGTATTTACCTGATATTAAAAGTTTTACTTTATATAAGAAACAGTTATAGATTTAGAATATTACTGAATAAATTATATATTTAGAGTAGCAAGTATCCTGCCTGCTATATAAGATAACTTTTTTATTATATTTTCTTCCCATCATAGTCAGGGCCGGATTAACGTATAGGCACACTAGGCATGTGCCTAGGGCCTACGAAATTCAGGGGCCTACAAAAAACTTAGGAGAAAAAAATTTGTTGACAAAAATAATTTAGCTTTAAGAACAACAAGTGTATTTTGCACAAAATTATGAAGATACAAGTAAAAATATAATATTTTTCGGTAATAAATTATTTTGCAGAATCTTATGATCAAATATATTACTTTTTTGCGATTTTTGGATTCAACGAAATCTTGTATTATGTTGTGTTGTCGAATTCCAAACTACGCAAAAAGTTCGATAAACAAATTTGTAAATTAAAATCCATATTAATAAAAATGTAAAGAAAAAAATATTCAAGAAAATTTTAGCATATATTTTGAAAAGAGGAAAGGAGGGGAGGGCCCAAAAACGGCTATGCCTAGGGCCTACGAAAGGTATAATCCGACTCTGATCATAGTAGGTAAACTTGTCTATAATTATTGGAAACAAATGCAAGGGAAAAGAAAATTGCTAAGTACAGACTGGTTTCTTTCATTGCTGAGCAGTTATTTTATAATTTACAATAACTCAACAATTTTTTTTTTTATTTCAAATTTGGCTGTCACTTATTTGAAGTTATTTCTTGTTTACATCTTTGCTATTTGAGGGGGGGGGGAATCAAAATTACAATTTTTATGATAGTAAATTTTTTTGGAATCTTAATTTTTTCTTAGCTGTCTATTAACTGCCCCTTGTCTGAAAGCTTGAGGCTCTTGCCCCTTGACCTCCTTTTTACACACCTCTATCTGAGACATTTACTAAGCAAGGGAGAGAAAAAAACATTGATTTACTATATTGATAATAGTAAAAGATTTTTAAGTCCCTTTTAGCTTTCAGTTAACAAGGAGTATAAATGCACCAAATGAAACTGTACAGTTAAGTTGCATGGTAATTATAATGTTTTTTTAATTGAATTGTAGATTTTGTTTAAATAGTAAAGATTGTAATAATCAGGATGGAGATCCGACTTGATCTATCGAAAAATATACTGTCTAAAGCCTTATTTGAAATTAAATAATTGCAAGTGATATCCCATAAATTACAATCTTCTGTAAATAGTAATTTTTACTTTTCCTCTTTATAACTTTATTAATATCCTAATTGAGTAGGATATTAATCCTATTGTACTTCTATTTTTCTTGCGATCAGGAAAAATTACTTATTACTAATTTTAATTACTTATTACTAATTACTAATTTTAATACAGAAAAATAGTATTGCTACATTACAAAAATTTAAAAACAACTTATGTCTCATTATCATTAAGTTTTGACCCTCCTATTAGAGAAACACTTATGTCATCCGTATTACAAAAGAACCACTGTTAGTTAACTATCGAAGATTCTGTCACAAGATTTTTTATAACTGCAAATGTTCTGATGTTTTGTTATAAAATGAACAAATAACTCTCACTAGTTAAATTAATACAATTTTTTTAGCTGATGAATAATTTTGTTTTGCGAACTGAAATTTCTAAAGAAAAAGAGGAAGGAACCTCTATTAAATAAATATCAAATCATGTATAAATTCCTATGTAATGAATCAAGAATTAATAACAGCTGTTGAAATGTTCATCTTGACTTAGATGTAACTTATGCTGTGAGGTGCATCACGGTTTTGAGCATTTTCTGATTTAGAGGTATTTCTGATTAGGGGTAAAATATTGAATGGGAATATTTACTTGGTTACTATTTTAATCCCTTGTTACTTGATCACATGTTTTCCTAATTAGTTATCTACCATATATCTTGTTCATTTATTAATGCTTCATTTTTTATTCCAGTTTTTGAAGAAATAATTTATGAAAGGAAAACCAAAGTGATGCAACTTACTATATTTTAATATTGGTAAGTTACCTAATCTTAAATCCTTTCTTCTTTTCTGTGATGTTCAAAGCATTTGATAGCAGTGGCATACATAGACTTAGGTGCACACCCCTGCAAGATTTTAAAATTCGCCCTATCATAGACTTAACACAAAATTTTTAAAATATAATATGAAACGAACATTTATAATCTTTTATTTTATTTTAATTTATGTATTTAAAATGGATTAATAGGGAATTAATTGCAATGTAAGGCAGTATCTAAAAAAAATTAAGGTTGGAGCATTGTATACACTTACTGACTTAACACATTGAAATGAAATTAATCTTAAAAATACGACAAAATAACTCACTATCTTGCAATATTTATATTCAAAGTTAAGAGATTTTTTGATTTCTAATGTGAATAAAAAATATCTTTTTATAATTCATATCCATGTATTTTAATATGTTGATGGAAAATACGATAATTTTTATTAAAATATCAGGGCATAAAATTAAGTTCTTTTAAATATTTATAATTCTTTTTTTATTACCTTAATTCTGCAATTAAAAAGTTAAAATCCTTTTTTACGCAACAAAAAATTAGAAGCGAAGTTCAAAAACAGTTAGCAGTTTAAGAGCTCACATTCAAGGTTCACATTACGTTATAATACATTCAACATATCAAATTTTTTAAAAAAAAATTGAAAATTAAACTTAGATTGTGAAATTGCCTGATTCGCAACTCGTTATAGCACCAGATAAAAAATATCAGGATTTTTGAAACCCTGTGGAAAAGCGCAGCAATAACTATTGAAAATACTATAAAGAAAAAATTCTTAAATTTGAGCTGAAATCAGTGCAAATAAAGCGCCCATTGGAAATAAACGATTTGAGTGTGGTATTAATGCATATTAAAAATATAGGGATTTTCAAAACCATGTAAAAATGCTTATTAATGATAACGATGGGAAAATAGCTTGGATTTACTATAAAATTAATAAATAATAAAGTAAGATAAAATAAATAAAGCTTGTCAAAAGTAATAACTATTTACATGATTCGAAATTCGCAGATCGTTATAATATTGACCGACAATATAGCCTTTCAAAGTATGATCGAAAAGTCCCTTGGATTAACTATAAAAAAAATGGAGTTACAAAAGTGATTACTAAAATTCGAAATTTACAAATCATAATTTTGTTGTATTAAAAATATTGGGATTTTCAAAACTGTGGAAATTTGTTGTGATAACCAACGAGGAAAGCGATAAAAAAAATTACATTGATTTAGATTTGGCGTGTCCAAAACTTAAATTCAAACAATTTTCGATTTTTTATTTTCCAAAACAAATTATAATAGTTTTTATTTTATTTATTTTTACGTTCAGGAACTGCCTCAGGCGGCTGAACCACGAGAGCTCTCAGGCCGCAGGTTGCGCACCCCTATATTATGTATTATTTCTAGATTGTGTGCCCTCAAACCTCATGTGACCTCCTCTCCGCGGGGGTTATTTACGCCATCGTCTGATAGCCTTGTCTCTAGAACTGTATAGCTTAGTAATTTATGCTAGAGGTCTTCAATATTTTGTACTAGAGGGTTTTTAGGAAATATTAGCTAAAAGATAAAATATAGTCAGAAAAATGCATTAGCAGAAAGGAGATGACAGTTAATTTTAGTTTAGTATAAATTACTAAGCTTTATGTAGTATGTTGGTATTTTGTTAAAAATTGGAATAGAATAATCATTTTTTTTAAATCAATTTTTGTTTTTATCTGTGAAACAGACAAAATACAATTGTATTGAAATGCTAAGCATGTCTACTGTACTGAAATGGGGGGGGGGAAACTTAACAAGAGATTGAATACCATTACAGACATAATTATAACATAGTTTTCGATTCACTAACAGAAGGCCTTTCTCATTTTCTTATTCAACGATTGTTTTGAGCAGAATGAGATATTTCAGCAAAATGCTTAAATATTATCTAGTCATCATTGGTCCGTTCCAGAGAAGCTTGTGGAAGACCCTTATTTTATACAGAAGACGTTTGAAGAAGATGAGATATTTATTTTGGAAAATAATGCGCAACATATTATTTATATGATTTTGTATTTGTGTATCTTTTTTTCCCCTTCTTGTTTCTGTTTGGCTGATAATTGTATTGATATTTATTTTAAGGAGAAAAAGAAAAACTTATATCTAATGGCTGTTGAAGAACATGCTGAAGAAGATAAATCAATCCTTGCTATGACAACAAATTTTAAGCATACTCCAAATGGCTTGTTATCCATAGGGAAATCTTCTAATCCTAACAGCTTGTTTGTGACAAATCTTGTAAAAGAGACTACTGGTGAAGATGATGAACTCACTAGTTTGGCATGGTTACAGGACACTAATCTCCTGAAAAATTTTCAGGTAGGCAACTATGGAATAGAAAGTGAGGATGTTCTAAGCGACAGCCCATCAAGTGACTATTTGGATGAAACAATTGAGCATGTTACTGTAAATGGCAGTGAAAGTAGTGAACAGAATGTGAGTGAGGCAATTTCAGGCCACGCACCGTACAATCCAACCCTTCATGCCAATTCAAAACCTCCATTTTCTTTCAGTTGCCTCATTTTCATGGCTATTGAAGAATCAGCAAATAAGGCTTTGCCTGTCAAAGATATATATAATTGGATTCTTACTCGTTTTCCATATTTTCAAAATGCACCTACTGGTTGGAAGAACTCAGTTCGTCACAATTTGTCTTTAAGTAAATGCTTTCGAAAAGTGGAAAAGGAAAAAGGCCAGGTAAGTAATAATTTTATCTGTCTTTTAAAGTTTAATTTATAGTTATTGTGGTTTTGCATCTTTTAATAAAAAATTTTACATCTTTTTAAGGTTACATTTCATTTACATTCACTAAGGAAATCTATTATATATAATTCTCTTACGTGGCTCCCAAATTTTGGCTGTATTTCTTTTCCGCCGGTGGCAACGTTTGCTTTGTTTTGAAAACACCAAAGCATTTTGCCTTTTAATGATGTGTTTCTGATCTAATATATATAATTCTCTTACGTGGCTCCCAAATTTTGGCTGAAGTACTTTGTACAACTAAATAAGATTCTTTTCACAACAGTTAAATATTTACTTTATTTTCTTCATTCATAGAGAAAACAGTCGGCAAAGAATTCTGTTAGGTTAAAAAACATTTCGCTAAAAAAATAACGAATTCTAAAAGAAATAAAAATAAACATCTTAAAAAATATAAATGCTGTTGCCAGCCATAGAATTTTTTGAAAGTTAACTTAGCAACATAAATCAAAATGACATAGAAGCGCAGCTAGATCAAAATTATGATACCTGAGCGCTTGACGTAACAAATCCTTCAATTCTAAAAGTGTTGTATCGCCAAATGCCCAAATTAACAACTGTGTTTTTAAAGATATTCTACAAAAAGTTTTAAATAAACAACCTACTTCTTCAACTGCTTCTTGAAGAACTCGGCTCATTGATTAAAAATATTGTTTTAATTTTACAGTACTAACTTTATTTCTACTTTCATTATTGATATGACCCACTTTAATTACATTTTACAACTTCATGCTAAATTTGAGGACTTTAAGTTGTTTTGTGGTTGAATACTGACATTTAGAAATGTGTACATAAAAAAAATAATATTTAAAGGTTAAGAGTTGCCTCAGAAAAATTTGAATTGTTGACATTGAACTTAACAATGAAAATAATCGTTTTTGTGAAAAATTGAATTGTATTGTTGACATCAAAACTAAAAATATTGTATTTCAACTTAACAATACTACCTTAATTTATACTTTAGAATTGCCTCGGAGAAATTTGAATTGTTAGCAATGACTTAAACAAAAAGTTTTATTTTAACTGACAAATACTATATTATAATTTTAACTTTTTCTATGACTATACTCATTTTCTTACTCTTTTCTTTGTTTTTTATACATTTTATATTTTTGTAATAAAATAAAAAAACTTATAGTTGTTCTGCTTCTGAACACTGATGAAAACACAAAATGATGGCCTTCATCAATAATCAAAAATCTATACATTTATTTTACAAATTCCATATTATTAGGGTGGCGCCCTTCAGAGAATTAAAAATACAAAATTATCTTCATCGAAGCCGATGCTTTAGAACCGGCGTTCAGTGGCAGACTAATATTTCATATTGTTATACAACACATGGCTTTAGCCCTCTGGTGGGAAAGACTTTAAAACAAAACTTACAACAGTTACTTTTCTCAACAACTGAAATTTAGAATAGTGTGATTAAGAAAAATATGTGAACTGTTTGCAATTTCAAATTAATATTGAAATGTACAGGTTTAGAATTTTCTACAGTGAAAAGTTTTCGGAACTTCAGTATTCAAAAAAGTATACAAAAACTAGACGTTAAGAACGTATCCAATGAGCGAGCAAAGCGAACATTGGATTGCGAAGCAATCCGAAATGAACTGCGAAAGCAGTTTCGGGGGTTGGTGAGCGCCAGCGAGCAGGGGGCGAAGCCTCCTAGTATTTGAAAATTACTCAATCAAAAGGGCTAGGAAAAAATATGCAAAATATACATTTTTGCAAGTTCCTTATAATAACTGCTTTTTTAATTAAGAAAAAAACTGTCTAGTTATCTTTTACACAAAGTTTTACAAAATTTTTGAACTCCTTGGATGCTCCTTGGATTTCATCTTCTGATCTCTGTATGAACCCTGCTTATAGAATAAATCAAAAATGTTATTTTTTAAATATTTTGTCAGCCTTACAACTCAATTTTAAAAAAATAAAAATTATGTAATTTATTTAGGCTAAACAAGTTTTATATCTGTGTACAATAAGAGTATTCAATTATCTTAAAATGGTCCTAAGATATAGCAAAATGCATAAGCATGAAGTGAAATTAACATTATTTCATATATCTGAGACTGCAACTGCCCACTATATTTAATGGTCCAGAATTAAAAAAAAAGCAATAAATAAATAAAAGTTTTGTTTATTCAGAGAAAGTATTTTGTAAATTAATAGTTAGCACTAACTAAGCTGCATATTTAAGGTTCACCTCTTGAACCAATAAGAGAGATAGTTCTTGATTATCTGATCATTAGATCAAAAGTTATTCAGGGTATATTACTGACAGCATTCATTCTAAACAGTTATTATTTGATGAATTTGATACCTTGATGTAAGTTAACTCATGCTATTGTTAATGTTAGTTTGTTTCATTTCACATTTTTAAAATTAAATAAAGAAAAAGAAAAAGGGATGCTTTTAAAAAGTGAGGTTTAAAATCTTTTTTGCTTTAAATGTATATAATTATTATATAATATACTGTGTAAAAATTATAATATACTGTTATAAAATATACTGTGTAAAAAAATTCTTTTTTGTGTAATTTTTAGAAAAAAATATGTTCAAAATAATTTTTTAATATATTAAGGAAAAAAAAATTTTATTGATGAATAAGTAAACCTGGCGTAAAGTGCTATCCAAATTCATAACTATTCCTAACTGAAATAAAGAAAAAAAAATTTCATCTAAAGATAATATAAATTCTGGTCTTGCCTTTTTTGCTTAATCTATATTATTCTTAAATTTCTATTTTTAGAATGTTGGGAAAGGATCATTATGGTGTATTGATCCTGAGTTCCGTCCTAATCTTGTACAAGCCTTACAAAAAGCACCGAGTATGGCAAATGTGGAATTTAGCCAGTTCGCATGCGTTTCAGCAAATTCAAATGGAAAAATTGATAGGTATATTGTTTATATTTCTATTACCCATATGTTTATATGCAATTAAATTTATTACTATGTACAGATTCCGTGTTTGACAAAAAAAGGGGAGGTTGCTATTTCCAATTTATTATTTCTATGCTAAGTAAAATAGGGTTTACTCCTTCTTTCCAATTTTCAAGAGTTTTATTTATTTAAAACTGTGTTTCATTGACCATTATTTTTCTTATTTCCCACATTATTTAAAATAATGTATGGAAAAAAGTATCGTAAAAACATATTGGATGTTTAAATAAATTAATAGCCAAAATAAGCAATAACATTCTAAAGATGGCAACTCATTCATTTCATTTATAGAATGTTTATAATGCTTTTAGTTCAATATGGGAACTTGAAATAATCTGATGAATGGTGAGATTGTGTGAAAACTTAAAATCTCAATTTTAAAAATTCTATTACATGGAGCTTTTATGCACTTCACATCGTAATACATCATCAACATTGGGATGTGCTGGAAGTTTTTTTTTATACAAATTTCTTCTAGTTTTAAAAAACTTGTTTTTCATAAGATTGGTTTGAACATTCATAAGAACAAAAGTACTTTTGTGCATTTTTTTTTACATAAATTTAATTTAAAACTATTAAATTGTATCATTTCTGAAAATTAACTAGGATAAAAGCAATTTGCTGAATCAAAGCTTTTTTCCCAGCATATAAATCAGTCTTGGTACATGAGGAAAAATGTAGTCCACATTTTTGTTAAGAAATATTTTTTAAAAAAACTGCTACATTATTTGTAATTTGCTTTAAATTAAATGCACTATAAATACAAAAAAAAAAAAAAAAAAAAATATGCTGTTGCATTGTTTGTTATTTCTATGAAATAGAATACATTATAAATTTTTTGTTTACATTAGGCAGGAAATACTTCTTCACAACAATGATTTATGCCTCTTTTTATATTTCTGAGGATGCTAAACAAAAACCATGTGATCAAAAATTTCTTGTCTTGCTCTTCTCGAAATGATTTAAAACTAACCAAAATCAACTTTTCTTTGATTGATAGAGATTGCTCGATATTTAAATTTTCCAATTTTGCGTATTAGAATATTTTCCACTATATTTTTGTAAAGATCTAAGTATTGTCAGTACATTTAAGTTTGTCAAGCTCAAGAAAATTCAACTATTTTTTTATTTTATTTAATTTGTGTTTAAAATAATAAATAAAATAAAATAAAGTTTGCAGAAGTCTGTATTTTTTAGCAACTTTTCGCTTTTGTGTAAGTAACAAAAATGTATTGTCTACTAAACTGAAGTTTCTATTATCAGTTTTTTTTTTTTTTTTTTTTTTTTTTGCCTTTGCTTCTCAAATAAGCTGGTACCTATTGATCTTAGGTTAGGTAAACTTTGACCCACAACTGGTTATCAAACCATAGTACTTCACAGTGACAGCTCAAAGCCCTAACTATTGAGCCAATGTGGCTCATACTCTAGCATGTGCATAAAGTTTGATTGTGATTGAGGGAGTAACTTTTCACAAAAAGTGTCTAAACATCTCATGTATAACTGAATAATGAGGCATATATTTTATGTCGCTATTTTTTGTAAGGTTATTTTAAAATTTTTGGAATTATTTTTCATTTATATAAATTATATTAATTTCAGTGAAATTAAACCATGTCTTCTAGTGTCTTCCCAAGAAGCAATACAAATTCCTTCCCCAGGTAATGTATAAAACTTTGAAACACAACATACCTAATACTCTGTCACTCTCTATTTTTGTATTTGTGTCATATCTTCATTAATATTTTGCTTTCAAATTAAAAGTTTTTGTCATGATAGAATATTTTTTCCAGTATATTATTTACTGTGGAAGTTAGAAAAAATTCTTTTCTTAGAATGGATAAAGTGGAGGAACAAAAAAATTTCTCTCAAAAGTTAATATAAACTAGAAAAGTTTGGATTATTTTGTTCATAAGTAGGGCTTCCAAGACTCAGGGAGAAAAGATAAAATCTGGGATTGTCAGAGAATTTTATTTTGATTTTATAAAGCAGGAATTTGTCAGTAAAACTCGCCTCTTTTTTTTTTTTTAACAAATTCCTAAATTATACCTAGAAAATTACCAGTCCCAGAATTGTCAATGCACTAATCAGTTATTGAGATTCGAGTTAATTTATTCTGCCATCTATTACAATTATTTGTTACAAAAATGTGAAACTTCCATGCTTCCATCCTTATTAGATATTTTTTTTGGCTCACAAATTCTAAAATTTGATATTACAATTCAAAAGGCAAAATTTTCTGATGAAAAATTGCATGGTAAATTTAAAATATGGTCTGGATTTTCATAAAAAAAACTTTTTGATAAACCTAGAAAATTCAGGATTTTTTTCCTTGAAATTAGTGGGAAAACTTATAAAACACTTGTTTAGAAAGTAGCATCAATTTAAGATTGGATATTTTAAAAACATCAGTTTTGTTAATTTGATCATAAAACTGAAATATCAATATTTTTTAATTTAATTGCAGAATATGAATTTCATAAAACTCTTTTCAGGCACAAAATTTCCTACTAAAATATTTTAATTTTAAAATTATTATAAAATAGAGTGGTGCACTAACTTTGAATAGTTTGCAAAACAATGAAGAATGTGAATCAAAATTTTCAAAATAGTTTTTATTAATGGTTTGGACTATATATTTTTTTTACCTTTAGCCTTTAATTGAATGCAGATATTAGTGTAGGAATAACAGTACAGTATAGTGGAATAAATTCAAAACCTGAAAATAACAGTTGATAATTTGCTTCCATTTGTTATGAGTTCAACAACTCAGTGTAATTTATCAGATTTGTTCAGTATTTTTTTTTTTTTTTTTCAATTCTTATGTGTGCATGACCAAAGTAACAAAAGCTATGTTATCACTTTGCTGACTGGCAATTTTACACAGAAACTGTGTCATGTCACCAGCTATTATTTTTTATACACAATGCGTAAAGCTTTTGCAATATTCTGTATCGCTCCATCATTTCTTACATTGAAATAGATAATGCAAGTATAATGACGAGTTAACTCATCATTGATCAACAATGTCTGGGCATGAAAAGACAAGTTAAGCAGTCACCAGTTAACAATGTGTTAGTTAATTAATTATGTGTATGTACTTTCAAATTTCAAAATAGCTATTTGGTGGATTTGTAAAGAATTAATTGTCTATCCCTAATTGTATAAAAATATTTTTACCAAGTATAATAGTATTGTAAATATAATGACTTTTTAGGGTTGCTGATAGATTAGTTTTTGAGCTATCGTGACAAATTTGTTTGTAATATAATATTTGCAAGATTTCTTATGAAGCATGTTTTAGAAGCCTATTTACTAATTAAATTAATATTTTGAAATATTTTACTATTTTCTTATATAATTTAAACCAAATTATCATCAAGTAGTATTAAATATGTTTAAAAAAAATTTGTTCAAGCATGCTGCTTTTCCATGTAACATGAATATTTAACATTTTTTGTGCATTCTATTTTTTAAATTGTTTATCCATCCTAGTCATCATGAATGTTTTTTCCTATCCTTATTAACATTCTGGTCAAAATCGGGGGCAAAAAATACAAAATGTCCATAAATTATGGAAGTTACGCTTAACCGGCATTAATATTTCTTGCTAAATATCTATCAATCATGCATTTATTTTATTCAAATTTTTTTTTCATTAGAGAAAATATTTTTCATGACCATTTTGTTATGGTGCACAATTTAGAAAGTATTGTACTGAATTGATGCCATAGATTTAAAAAAAAATTTATATCTGTGCTAGGCTAGCACAAAATTTCTATTTCACGGATAATTTTTTCGTGTTTCATTTGAGTTCATTAGAAAATGTTTTGCCCTCATATTTTTAAAACTTGTTTTTCCTTTTTTAGAGCTTTTTCCGTTTCTTTCTCGACGTCTTGCTAGTAGTATGAAAGGTATGATAATATTTGTAAATAAATTTTCTATGTTATGCATGACATTTTATAACAACTTATTTCACTAAAATTGAATGCGTTGAAGTCTATATCTGATATGTATAACTCAATATCCTTAACCTTGGATGGAAAAAAAATAATTATGCATGGGACAATAAAATTCGATGTCTGCTGCGAGAGGAAAATATGGTTTATTGCTTTCCAACAATATTATAGTTTTATATTTTTTATTCCGTTAGGCTGTGATTTTACTTATAATTGTCTTTTTATATTCAAATTTAAGAAAAAGAACTTTATTTCATTCTCAATCATTCTTTTGGATTTTTTTTAACCCTTTTTTTTAAAAAAAAAGAAAAAAAAATAATATATATATATATATATATATATATTATTTTGAGTGTCATACTTTCTCTCATAATTGAAATCGCCCAAATTTTGAGCACAAAAACAACCGTTTAAAGTTATTATAAAAACGTATAACTATATTAAAATTTTGATGTTATGCAGTTTGAAAATAAGTTATGGCAAAATTACTCTAAAAAAATTCCAAAGTGGTATTCACACTTTTTGAAAGAGACATGAGATTAATTAATAATTTGTATTGTTTCTCATGTTTATCTTAATATCCCATTATATTTCCTTTTAACACTATTCTAGTTCATCTATTGCATGTGTTGAATTTTTTTACAGATCCTGAAGTAGATGCTGCCGCTACAATGCTCACTTTAAAAAATTCTCCAAGTGTAATTACCCAAAGTTAGTATTTTTAATTATATATTTAAGCGTACATTTTAGCATGTGATAATTATTGTTATACTGAATTTTTTAGATAAACCAACCATTCTTTTGTGAATGCTTGTTATTTAACCTCATTTAAGTTGGTGCTCAATCTAACCCATTTAATAAAAAATATGTTACTGCACTATTCTTTAAATATTAGTAGTTATGTAATAATATTTTTTTTCATTTCATACTGTATTTTTTATGTAGTAATTTCCTATTGGGTAATAAATTAGACATTTGCTTACATGTGAACTCATAATGCATGAATAACAAGGTGGATTTCAATTCCTTTCTTATAAGAATTATTTTGATAATTTCGTATTTATGTTATAATTTTTGTTTTTATGATATTTTCTTGTAAATTGAAATTGTTCTCTAATAAAGTTCAAGTTTTTTTAAAATAAGTATTTTTTTATATCATCCTTTTTGCAATTGTTCCTTTCAAATTCTTGATTAAGTATACAGGCTAGAACCTATGATCAATTGTCTTATTTGGAAATGTGTTGTATCCTCCTACTAGCATTTATTTCTATCTTCCACACTCAGTTCTTTAAATATCTCCACATTTAATGCATCCTTCCTGTAACATTTCTTCGTCTTGTGAGGATCTCTTGTTTCACATTCATAGTATAACATTGCTCACACAACATTTATGAACGATTACACATTCTATTCTTCTCCATAAATTTCCTGGTTTCTGGTTTTTTATAAAATTCTTTAATCCTAAAACTGTTCTTAAAAGTAGTTGTAACTGCGTGTTTTTTTTTTTTTTTTTTTTTTTGTTCTAAATTTTCCTTAGACTTGCAGGTTTTAAAAATTGATATCTGGCTGGGACATTTTTATCTGTCTCTACAAAAAATTAATTACAACATGATTGAAAGTTCTTCTATTTGTTTCTTCTCCTTCATTTAAATGTTAGCTCAAACTTCCCCCTCGTTTGATGCCTGTACTGTCTAGCTTTCCTATTAGGATTAGAAAACAATTCATTTTCTTTATTTGTTCTGCGTTACATTCTTTCTTTACATCCTTGTTGTAGAACTGGCATGGCAAACTTGGGCAAATTTTAAGCAAAATTTACATATAAAAAAACGTAACATATTTCAACAGTGTAAAATTTCATTCAAAATTTGAAACACATGATAAGTAACTGTTATGAAAATAATGCCTTGATGTCTGATGTTTACTTTCACATTGCAACATAAACTTTTATATTTATTATTTTTTAATGCACAATAATTAGAATAAATTTTTTCTTTCATAATTGAATTCAGTAAAAATTAGGTTTTATCAAATATAATTAATTTTCCGCACTTGAAACTGTTTAAATTATCACTTTTCTTAATGAAAATTTTTTTCAAAATTCATTCTTATGTAACTTGCCCTAGGCATGACAAGAAATATAGTTTTAGAGCTCTGCTCCTATCTCTCTAATCCAAAAAAGAAAGTCATTCTTTAAAAAATAGGAAGCACACAGTATGCATAGAGGGTCATTCCACCTCAAATCGTACAGGATTTTACGAAAATGGCACCCACCGTCTCAGATTTTGATGAAAATTTGTACACTTATAGAATTTTTGATGCTGATTTCAAAAATATCAATTATATTTAAATCAGTTAAGGGTTTAAAAGTTATAAGTAGAGCCCGGAATTTGATGACCTAAAAAATCTCAACTAATGCCCTTAAAAAATGCCCTGAAAAAGTGTGAAAATTGCGCTAAAAATGCCTTATGACATGACTTAAATAAAGTAAAAATATCGAACTAAAACAATGTTTTACTCTTTAAAATTATGAGTCATTTCAAAAACTATAAAGCAATGGAATACTTGTTCTACGTTCATTAAAGTTTGAAAAATATGTTTTATATCCTAAAATAACAAAAAAAAGAAAAATATATTGGCATCAAAACATTTTCATTTTGTATAGAAACTTTAATGAATATACCAACTTACATCTAATAATATTACTAATTATCAGAATTACATTGGATTCTTAAATGTTTTTCGATATTTTGAAATGTAAACAAGCTTCTTTCAATGTCTACTGATGTTAATAGTGCGTACTTGAAAAAGACGGTCTCACTTACTGACAATTCTTCTTCAATTTGAAAAGTTGTTGCTTCACCTGTTAGTATCCTAGAGATTTTCTTCATTGTTTGGAAGCCTGTGTTCTTCTCCAAACCTTTGTTCAATTTAGCTGCTATACTTCGTCCTATTTTTCCCCTTGCTTTTTGCAACACTCGACTCAGTACATCAATATAATTTATTGCATTGCTAAGATCGAGTTCTTGTTTCTCCAAGCTTGTAATTGTCGAGGACACAATAGCAAAGTTAGACTTGATAAATGCTAAATTTCCTTTGATTTTATCAGAAGCGAACACGTTTAGCGCTATCTTAATTGATGCAGCACCTTCTGAATTCAAAACTACTGACGATAGACTTCACTATCTTAAAATTTTCACTGTAGTATACGCATGCATCCAATCAGGCACCCCATCGTGTGATTATTAGTTTAGGGGACAAAGCTGACTGGGAGCGAATGTTTTGAAACATTCTTTGAGAGTTACAATATGAAATGTAAAATTATGAGACAAATCTTGCATTTCATGTAATAAAAATAATAAAAATTGGAAAAAATTAACAAAAACCTTAAAAAAGGCTTTAAAATGCAAAATACGCCCCAAAATTTTTTAAAAAATGCCCTATAAATCTAAAAAAATGCTCTAAAGGACCAAAAATGCAAATGTCATCAAAATCCGGGCCTTAGTTATAAGCATTTATATTTTTGCCAAAATGGCACATTTGCCGCCATTTTGATTCATACATCATAGGCTATTAATGATTGTAACTCACCTTATATTTGTCATAGAGCAATAATTTTTTTTTTATTTTGTTCAGAATAAAATAATCTGTCATTTAAACACATTTGTTTGCAAATAATTATCTTACTTATTTTGTAAATGGGTCTGTTTTGCAGTTTTTTGATCAACGGAGTTGAGTAACTTCAGGAGCTGATTTCTGGCAACTCGCCCCCTTCAATTTCAAAAATATTTTAGGCAAAGATAGTTGAAAGTGCAAACTATCATCTGATATAAAAATTTTGATGGGTGGTTCACTAACTTTTTTTAAAAAAATATTTTTCTTATGAATTATTATGCATTAAAAGTATTGGTAGTTTGATGATTCATAGTCCTTAATTGTAACTGTAACTAGAGTATAATAATAAGAGAATGGTAGAAAAATATGTAAAATAAAGTAATAATTTATTAAATTATTTTTTTCTTCTTTATTTGAGCCCCCCCCCCCTTCAAAAAAGAAAAGGAAAAAATTGGAGAATGAACAAAATTTCACCTTTTTTGTAAATAAATTTATCCAGAATCATATACCTTTGATAAATAAGAGTGATCAGAATCTAAAAAAAGATAAATAAAAGTTTCTCTAAAAGAGTAGAGGGCAATACCAAATAATAAAAAACAGCCATTAAATTTTATTTTTAATTGAACTAACTTTGATCTTTATGGAAGGAGAGAAAATCATTGTACACTTTATTTTAATTCAAACATTTTGTTTGATTCTAAAATGTAATTCAAGACCAAATTATGAATATTTATAGTTAATTTTATCCTTTTATTTGTCACAATCAGGGTTGGCAAGGTTTAGGACAGAATGGATGAATCCACGGTTTAAACCGTCCTGTCCAAAACCTCTTTGTCCAAAACTGTCTTAAACTGTCCAAAACCCTTTTACTCAAATTAAGTCACAATTTTATCTGAACAATATTTAGAAGGTAAAATAAACATAGAACTAATAACATATTGATAATTAAATCTACTAGAGAATATTTGTTTTTAAAAATATAATGTTTTATTAATATTGTTTGACTCTTCAATTTAAACAATAAACAAAGGAAGATTAATCAGCAATCAAGTTCAATTGGTCCTCTCCTTCAATAGTACATAACTGAAGTTTGACCTTTGCCATACAGGTTGAGCTATTAGGGACTAAGTGCTTGGTTACTCATAACCCACGTGTCCTTTCCAAAACCAGTTTAGGACGTCCAAAATCCCAACCCTGGTCACAATGATTGTTATGGTAATGAGATACTCCTAAAAAATTTCTTTTAAAACGCTGATAAAGCTCAAAATATTTAGTTTCTATTTATTTTAATTATATTGAAATGATTTTAAATCACCAACTATCTGATAATTTGTATGCTCTTATTTCATAACTAACACCTGCAGGCCTTTTTTATTCTGTAAGACTTTTATTATAATTAGATACATCCAAATTTTTTTTTCAAAAAAAACGTCTGAATAGAAAAAAATACTAAAAACTATTGACACACTCCATCCCTACCTTCCCAAAAAAGAAATTTCACTAATCAGAATGTATCATTTGCCAGAACATTTCTGTTTGTTCCAATCAGAATTGAGTCTCATGTAAAATTTATTTTCTTTCAAATCAATAAAATGGTATTTCCATTAATTTAGAACAGAATAGAAATAAGTTTTCAAAAATTTTATATGTATCAATTTTGTATTTAAAGAAGAGTTTTATTATAGAAACCCAAGTATTATGTAGTATTGGATTAACTTTGAAAGATTTTAAATGCAGTTTAAACTCACAGAAGATTTTGGAACTTTCTTTTGAGAACATAGAATTTATTTTATTAAGGAGCAATTTAAGTTTTAAGAAAAGTTCAACTATATGCCTTATACATGAGGAGCATATCTTGTATCAGTATAAAATATTTATTTATATATATATATAAACTTTGCGACTTATTTAATTCTCCTTCCAATAAGACCAAGAAAGTATGGAGCTAAATTGCAAATTTCAGCAATCCCTGGCCAGAAATTGTGTTTGTGATGCAGAAATTGCGTTTTTCTTGTTCATTCTCAAATTTTTTCCTTTCTTCTTTTCTTTTTCGAGGGGGGGGGGCTCAAAGAAAGAAGGAAATATATAATTTAATAAATGATCACTTTGTTTTACATCATAATCTACCATTCAAATTTTTTTACATCATTTTATTATAGTCAAGTTACAATTAAGGACTATAAATCTTCAAACTACCAGTACTTTTAATGCATAATAATTCATAAGAAAAATATTTTTTTTAAAAAAGTGAGTGAACCGCCCATCAAAATTTTTATATTAGATGCTAGTTTGCACTTTCAACTATCTTTGCCTAAAATATTTTTGAAATTGAAGGGGGTGAGTTGCCAGAAATCAGCTCCTGAAGTTACTCAACTCCGTTGATCAAAAAACTGCAGAACAGACCCATTTACTAAATAAGTAAGATAATTATTTGCAAACAAATGTGTTTAAATGACAGATTATTTTATTCTGAACAAAATAAAAGAAAATTATTGCTCTATGACAAATATATGGTGAGTTACAATCATTAATAGCCTTTGATGTATGAATCAAAATGGCAGCAAATGTGCCATTTTGGCAAAAATATAAATGCTTATAACTTTTAAACCCCTTAACTGATTTAAATATAATTGATATTTTTGAAATCAGCATCAAAAATTCTATAAGTGTGCAAATTTTCATCAAAATCTGAGATGGTGGGTGCCATGGCTGGATGAACTGACATGGAATGACCCTAGAATGAAAAGAAACTCCCAAGTTACTAGTTTGACAATGTTAAGTGAGATCAGAATCTGTTGAGAATTAACCAATAGATTTTCATTGCATTATATAAACTCAGGTGGAAAAGGCTTGAAGAAATGAAACAAGCCATAAATTTTATGAGAACAGAAGAGAAAAATCTTTTTTTAGTCTTCTAATTAGCATAATGTAATGAATTATTTTCTTGTTACAATATACATAATATGTTAAAGAACTATATTAGCTGGACAAACATGCATGAAAAAGTGCTATTTTATTTTGTATTCTCAAATTTTCATTGCATGCATCTAATTTGAGATTAAGGTTTCAATTTTTTCTTTTAATTTTTAAACTTTCCTTTGCAAAATTTCAGGCATCAGTGAGGAATCAGAAAATGATTCTATACAATCCAATCAAAAATTTGTTCGTAAAAGATTAAGATTGAAGTAAGTTTTGTTCTGCTTCTATTTTATACAATTTTTGTTTAAAAAATTTAGATTACTGAAAGTAAATTTTTAAATATTTATCTATATTGCTAATCTGAATAAATTAGATGGAATCATCTTTTTTTTTTAATGTATCATTTCATTTTATTTTTTATCAGATATCTATGAGAACAGTCATATGACAAGACAAGTATATTTATTTATTTTTGTATTAAAAGTTAATTAGATTCTAATTGATAATTTTTCCATTAATGGCAACTCTGCTTGTATTAGGAATGCATAATTCATGTAATATGCATATTAATAAAAGAAATTTGCATTTTAGTATTTCTTAATTTTTTTAATCTTTACGAAAGTTATTTTGAATATAAGCGGTATGGAGGCCTGAAAAATACTCCATTTGCCTCCCTCTTATGACGACTTTGGTGACTTCTTAGAATCGTAATATATCATATTCTATGTGTACATCATGTAATATCATATTCTTAGAATTATAATCCATTGTCAAAAAGGTAGTATGGGTGATATTCAATCATTTGTAGAAATTTTTATAACCCATATATGTTCATTAATGTCGAAAAGATAAATTCAAAATCTTTGTAAATTTCTTTTTAGAGGCTCAATAAATTTATGAATTATTATTGCTAAATATTAATTGATCTCTGATAAAAAAAAATCTTTATAGTTTTTATTTTTAATTATAACCATAAATATCATTGAAAAAGCAGAAAGCAATCAAATGTATACAAATAGAAGTAGTGAAGATATGGTTCAGTATTTTTGTAACGTTGTGATAGAGATTGACTTAGCATCTATTAATCTTGGCACTAAAGAGGATGCTTTTTCAATTCATACTATTATTTCACACCCTCCCTATATATATTTATGCAGTCAAACCCCACTATAGTGAACCTTCAAGGGACCAAAATTTTGGTTCACTATAACCGGGAGTTCACTATGTCCGTTACGCAGGCAATTTAACTAATGGTTCCCAAACTCCTCCCTTTTATTACACATCATTTAAATTAATGACTGAAAAATATTATGTAGTAGCAAAAAAATGTTGTTTTTTTTATCTTCATTACTCTTTGTCTTGTGTACAAAAAAAATTGGTAATCTTTAGCTGATGAGCAATCCTCAGCATGTTCAACAACATTATGGAAACACTTCCCGAATCTCAGATAATTTTTCCTGAATTTCTGTTATTCCGCTTTTTAAACCTCTCTAACCTGCCACTGGAGCACATAAAAGTAGTCTCATAAAATTGCTTAGCAAATTCATCGACATTTGTCCAGATACTGGAAGATTGCAGCTTCTTGGATTGGTGAACAACTTCCTTAATGCTTCTTCAACATCCTTGAGATCTGCGTTTCTCAACTTTTTTCTGCCATCTAAATTTTTTTCATGAGCAGAAATTATTAATTGCCTATTTTTCCACATGTTGCAAACTGCAGATTTTGTTAGTTTATATTCCCTGCAAATATATGCTTGATTGCATCCATTTTCAATTTTTCTGATTATGCCCATTTTATCATCAATGGAGAATGTTTTACGTTTAATGCTCGCCGTAGTTAAATTTGAGACACTTGTTTGCAGGATTTTTTTAACTGAAATGAGAGCAAAAAGGTGTTGAAATGAGGGCCTTGTCAATACATATTATTGCTCAACCCTTTGACCAATAATGCATAATTACTCATTCCCTCTGACAGAAAATGCATATTGATCCCACTGACACCTTACAGGTGCATCGTCTGCCTGGGTTGGAAACATCTGCTTGGTTTGTTTAGGGATGGGAAAGTGAAATAAAAGAAGCAAACAGGAAAAAATGTTTATCGCTACATTCCCCTCTATAGATTGTTTTGAAAATCGGTATAAGTATTTATTTTGAAGTAGAAATTTCAAAATTATTACAAAAAAAAATTTTAAAAAGTCAGTTGAAGACAAAAAAAAGTTCATTGTATCCAACTTCCTCACTTTTTTGGTTCACTATGTCCACAAAAAATAACATTATCCGTGTATAGCAAGGCACAGGATGGAACATTTTGTTCACTATATCTGGGAGTTCACTATAAACCGTGTTCACTATATAGCAGGGTTTGACTGTATATCTTGATCAAATTTTCAATCTTTAATTATTCATCCACTCAAGCTCAAATACATTTTTTTTAAACTTGTAGTGGACGACACTTGATGTTAATACAGTTTTTTTCAAATATTAATTCATTAATTAAATTTATGTTTTATATTGGAGAAAAAAATTTCTCTTTTATAAGATTTTTTTATGCGCATGGAATAATAATAAATGCCTTATACATATTTATATTAACTGTAATTATTTAATAAAAAGGAATTTTAGAAAAAAATTCTTTTTTGACCTTAGTAGTACAGTACAGAACCCGTTATCCGGAAATCGGAAAACCAAAAAACCGGAAAGAAATTCAATAAATTTTCCCGCCATTTTTTAAAAAAAAATTTTTTTTTTCCCTCATAAGATTTTAGGATTTTTCTTTCTTTTTTGAAAGATGTTTACCTTACTATCATTTTGGAAATAATCATTAGTGTATTACTTCATCCTTTTTTCTTCTTTTTAAGATTATTTCCAAAAAAAATTATTTTTTTAGTTGGGTTTAACAATAAAAAAACGGCTTTTTGTAGCGATTCAGAAAACCGGAAAAATCAGTTATCCGGAATAGCGATGGTCCCGATCGTTCCGGATAATCGGTTCCCTACTGTAATTGACTTTTAATTTTTTTTTTGTATTACTTGTCATTTATTTATTTATTTAAAAAATGCATATTGTCTCTATTTTTCTTTCACAATTTTTATTTGGGCTTATTATAATTTTTCAATTCCATTTAGCATTGACCTAATCCTCCTATTCTTATTCAACTATTGTTATGGTTTTCGTACTGCATATTTTAATTCGTCAAATTTTCGCTTTTTGCAGGCATGTCTCACAAACACCTGCAGCCAAGAAAATTAAAGTCACTAAACCTGTAATAACTAGCAGTCCAAGTGAAGATCACACCTACAGTGCCTGCCTGAATGATCCAAAATGTAGCCTTAGTATAACATCAGAGCTAGATGATGAGTTACCTCGATGGCCTGGCGAGAAAAACAACAATGATGGAAAGGTTACTTTCAATGGAAAGTGCACATCCAAAGTGACCTTGCTGTCAAGAAAAAACGAGGCAGAGGAAGGGGCTCATGCTCTTATGAATTTGGCTGAAATTGCTTCAAAACGATTGTTAAGAAAGTCTCATGGCAAGCATTCTTGAATAAGTGTGTTTTGCTTTCTGTGAGGACATTAGTACAATCATTTTTAAATATTATCTTTTTTGCTAGTAGTTTTTCTTTTGTTTTATACTTTTTATTTATATTGTATGAAGGACTGTATAATTTATAAAATAATGAACATTGCCACAACTTAAAATTAGAATATTATTTGTGAGTGTCCAATGGCTATAATTTTACTAAAACTAAAGGCTTTTTTTTTTTGTTATAGATTTTTGAAAGGTTTTATCTAATGAATTTAGAAACGTGGTTTGATTAGAATTGTTAAATGAAACCTGCAAAGCTGACTATCTCCTCAAACTGATCCATTCCCAATCTTATTTAAGTCAATTCAACAAGTACAATTATAAAAGAAATGGCGTAATTTATGCCTTTACGAAATGATTAATAAACAAATGTTGCCTTGCTTGTAGTCAGCTAACATAGATTTAACAGCATCATTTTTCTTTATCACTTCATAATCATCATGTCCCCCCCCCCTCTTTTTTACTCTTATTATTAACATTATTCAATTTTCCTGCTAATCAAAACAATTTTTGGAAATATTTTACTTTACTACTAATTTCGAAGAAAAGTCATTAGTTTTTTTTTTTTTTATTATTGCTGATTCAACATAATTGATATCTTTTATATATTAATCAACACTGGTGTAAATTTACTACTACAGGTCATCTATTATTCACATGATGAATATTTTACTGATATTGCAATTAGTTTATCTATCCATCCCAATATTTATAATAAAATCATTTCAGAATAAATGAAACGGTAGGTATTAGTTGATTGTAGCTGAATTGATTAATCTCAAGTTTTAATGATTTGTTGGTTCAATACTTGATCAGGGTGGCTATCCGCCTAGAATTATCAGTAAATTTTTTATACCGGAAAAGTCAGGGAAATTTGCAACATATTTTTTCTTCGATTTTAGTATTTTAAATTATTTTACCATCTGTTATACCCATTTTTTTAGACAGAAATTATCACCAAAAAGTTGAAATATCAACTTTGCTATAGTTTGCATCAAAATTTGCTCCATCCTGTTAAACTATTATGCCACATGAAGCATGGTTGCTAAATAAACGTAGAAACCTTTGTCCTCTTACGAAAATATGCAGTTTAGTAAAGGCAAAGATTGTGGTGGTGAAGGTGAAAAAAGGGGTTAAGTTTAAGTTTGTTGTATTATTTTTTTTTCTTTTGACAAAATGTTCTAATATTTTTAACTTTATAAAATTTACCGAAAATTAGTTGGATAAAATTAATTAACACTCTTTTTCTGAAAGCTTTTATACTCCTATCCAAAGAAATCGTTGAATTAGTTTTTCTCAGCGAAGCCAACTAATCACACATTTTCTTACAATCGCTAACAGCATTGCTTGTCGACAAATCGTTATAATTGTTGTATTGATGCTAATTTTTCAATTTAATGTTTTATAACACATTTCAATTTGAAAAGGTTCTTTTAAGAATTATCAATATCTTTGCATCTAATTTTACAAATTCGCTGGTAAATATTTGATTTTTGATTCGAATAGTGTAGTAATCACAAAGTCGAAATTTCGTATGCGTTGCTTGCATTCCAGAGATTATGTTTCCGAAACTTTTTCACCTTTTACCTTATAAAGCTGACAACAACATATGTGTTTATTAGGATGAAGGAGAACGAAGCTTTGATTTTTTGTTCTGCACTATACAAGTATAAGTTTCTAGTTGTAAAAATAGAAAAACTTAACTAATCTAAACTTAAAAAAGCCATGTGGTTAGATTGAAATTCTTTAAGTATTTCAATTTCAAATAGGAAAAAAAAAAAGAATAAAATTTAAGAAATTTTGTCCTGTTCTTTTCCAAAGAGTATGCAACAAGAAATTAGACAAATTTGCATGTGCAACATTCATTCTTGAATACTAAATATATTTTAAAATAATAATGCCAATTCAAAACAAGCAACATTATTTAAACATTCGACTTTAAATATTGGTTTAAAGAAAGTATGACCAATGAATTTTATAAAGAGGATTGTTTGGATAAAATACAGTATAAAATGGCTCTATATCAAAATGTGAATAAATATAAAACTTTATTGAAGTATAATATTCTTAAATTATTTTTTTTTTTTTGCTTAATGAAAATATATTGAAGGATTCTGTCCAAGATTTTTTGGGTCGCTCTGGATTTACCATTTGGTACACTTAGTGCAAAAGCTTTTTAAGTAACAAATTAAAACATTTTTTATTCAATAAAAACATTATAGTTTACAAGCTAAACGTATTATTTTCTCCAAATCAATAATCTTTTAAAAATTAAATATCGTACCAAAACTTTAAAAAGTAAACAACAACATCTTGCGAAATTGTTAAAATAAATTTAGTCAAATAATTCTTTCAAGATATATTTAAATAAAATAACATTTTAAATAAAATACTTCATTGAAATTTTTTTTTTGTACCCATCCTACATTTTATGAGGGAAAAGAGAAAAAAACACTGATCTTGAAATTTTTAGATTTTTACTTGGAAAAATTGGGGAAATTCAAAACTTGATTTGAGTGGCCACCCTGCTGATTGAACTGATAAAGTAATTTTTGAGGTGTAATTGTTTTTTTTAATTTTTTCATTAAAAAAGTTGTGTAAACTAAGTGGATTGTTAGACAATGTTTTTTTTTGTGTAAACTCTTATTTCTAATTTATCTAAAAAGATAGAAGCCCAAAAAAGAACTCTTTATTTTGCTTATCATCTTAAATATGTCCGTCTTTCTTCATCTTATCAACTAAAAATTTTTATTTTATTTATTGTTAATGGCTCTTCATTTTGCACAGAATAATTTTATCATATTTCTACATTTAAATTTTTCTTATTTTCTACACTTATATAGTAATTAACATACTTAATAAGTAAAAAATTGCCATTCTCTATCATTTGATAACAATAAATTTTACTATTTGCTGATAGTTTTAAAAAATTTGTATTTTAGATACAAAATTAAAAAGCCTCAAAACCTGTAGAATTTTTTTTTTTTTTTTTGTAAATAATATTATTAGTTGATGTTATTTTAGCATAACCTTTTGTGATTGTATTTGTCTTTATTTGTATTTGCAGTGTTTTGTAATCTTAACTATTTATTTTTTCAAATATTATCTATTAATTGTTTTCAACTATATCTATGATACACTTTTTAAACAACCTATTATTTTCAAAGAATTCATATATATGATATGTGATGTAAGAAAATGTGATATGGATCTATAAATTTGATGCATTTTGCAAAACTTGTTTTTGTTAAAAAGAATATGAGGAGAGAAATGCTTAATACTTTCTAAGTTGCCAAATGTTTATAATGAAATGCAATAAAATTTCAAGCATGTACTATTTTGCATTGAACTGTTATATAAAGCACTTTTAAAATTTATCACTGTCTATAACGATTTGAAAATTAGTTTCGTATTTGTGCCAATTTCAAGGTTAGGAAAAAAGAAATTTTTATGAATTCTTCGTTTTGGATTTTAGGTAGTTAAAATGTTAATCATCAGATGAAGTTAAAATAAAAAAAAGTTCATTTAACTTTAATCTATTTTAAACTAACTCTATTATTTTATCGAGTGCTTAAAGTTCGAAAAAATCCGTCAATAATATCAGTAAGAAAAGCATTTTCAATGCAATATTGGTAATTATATTTAATTCATGTTATTATCTTTATCAAATAATAATAATCAATTGTATCTGGAGGATTTCTAATTGAATCTCAAATTTTTTTTAATAAAAAAGAGATTTTTACACAAATTCATGTGTAAAAATAAATTATGGATTAGATTACATAACTGCGAATTAGTTTAATTTATGAATATGTGTTTCTTCAGGCTCATATCTCATCCCTAAATTTTGAACATTTCATTAAAATTTATGCCTAATAGTATTAAATGTATTTTAATTGCATTCATTTTAATAAATTAATTGATAGCTACATCACTTGATTCTAGAGGCAAAGTATATCGTTATGCTTTTTGTTTAATGTCTATTAATTGAATAAAACTTCCTTTGTGTTCTTAAATCAATAATTTTTTGATAAATTACTTTAGCCAATTGTTAATTTTTTTAAGGATTATTTCAATTTAAATATGTTAAGTACTAAGAAAAGGGGTGTGTTTTCTGTTAAAATGTTATTCATTTGATGTATTTTTCTATTGAAAAATTTGTAGATAAATGTTAATTTTAAAAGGAAGGATTTAAAAACAAAAATATGATATTTACGTTAAATTCAAATAAATTACCTTGCTTAAACAATGCAGTTTTGAAAATATTACTATGCAGTTTTCAACACATAACTATGCAGTCTTCAATATTTTGCTATGCATATTTTGCATCAAGAGCTGATACTCAAAAACTAATTTGAATAATGTGTTATTAATAATGCATTAAATAATTTTAACTTTAATTGCTATAATTATATGAATTATATCATGCAGTTTTCAATATATTACTATGCATATTTTACATCAAGAGCTGATACTCAAAAATTAATTTGAATAATGTGTTATTAATAACGTGGTAAGTTTTTTTAACTTAAGTTATATAAATTATCAAAATTTTTATTATCACAAAATAAAAATTCTTGTTCTAGGTAGTAAAATAAAAGTTAATGGTTCTGAAAAATTATGAAAATGAACTTTAATAGTTTTTTATTATTATCGTATATCTTTTGATACTGTATAAAGATATTAATTTCAGTTTAATAAAGTACTCCAGTTGTTAAAAAGCACTTTTTATTTAAAGGTGTGCATGCGTATATTAACTATCACATTATTCTGTTAATATCAGTATTGTATCTGTGATATTCATCTTAGTACTTTCTAGTACGAATCACTATTCAATGGCTGGAAGCCATATTTTAGACTGTAATCCTAAATCAAGATTTTTAATACTAACTTCTTGTATTCATGTGTAATATTAAAAGTTCTGTTGTATTTTAATTCACTTAGTTGCATAAATCCTGAATCAGAGATCTCAATATGAATGGTGTTTTCAACACGAAATTAAGAATTAACAAATGCTTGCAATCTTATGTGTGTGATGTGATATTCTGAAAAATCTTATATTCTTCTAAATAAAACGAATCAGTAAATTAAAAGATGAATATAAATTTCTAGTGGATATTAAAAAATAAGAGATGTTGCTTAATTTAGATTTTTTAAAAATTGCTGTATTTACTTACCTGATTTGGTTCTATTCCAGCACTTGTTAATATGTATGTTAATTCATTCATTGTTAATTTCAGTTTTGTAAAAATAAGACTTAACATGGAAAAATGTACAACAATCAACATATTGTGCCAAAAATGGCAAATTGTGCCAAAAATGGCAATGAAAAAGAATAAATATAATGAACCTGACATATCTAGAACATATGTCAATGCCTTCTTATTTAGAAAACACCATCCATACATATGTGTTAATTCTGCTATTAATAATATGACCTAACTAATAACTTTTTCTAATTTCTCCTAAATTGTTGACACCTAAATCCTATATAACTGCAATCCTTTTCATATACAAAATGAAATTGGTGTATATTTAAGAAAATCTTTTAAAATTCTTAATTAAGATAAATTATGTGGTAAAAATTATAAAAGTAAGCAAATTAATGATTTTCAATTGGTGTAAGGTCAGCTGTTGAAAATGTAATATTTGTAGTATCGCAAGGCTAAATCAAGTGTGAATAATTTAGTCTCCTGATTTAGTTGAACCATTTTTTGTACTAAGTTTAAAAATAAATAGCTTTGTAAATTTTAAGTAACTCAAGAATTAATTTAAAGAAACTACCTCTTGTAAATTCTTCAGCCACTGTTTTCTGTGTTGTGTATATAATGGAGTTTATAATTGTTAAATAATTAATTGTGAATCTCTTTTTGGAATTATTCCTTTCTCAATGGGTTATATGCATCCCATGTATTTGATTGCAACAGCTGTTGAAAATTTAATTTTATGTCTGTTTTTGTATCACTAATGAAATTTGCTGAATATCTGGGTTTGAGCAACTTGCTCTCGTTATGAAATTCTATTAATTTGAATGTAAGTTCTTGCCTTCTAACTTTTACTTTTTTTTAAACTGAAGAAAAAAACATATACTTTTTTTTTTTGGTGTTTAAAATTGTAGAACATTTGTGTGAAAGTTTTTATTCTTTCTCATTCAAGAATATTTGGTTTGTTTAGGCAATTGCTCCATGCTTGCACATTTTTTATAAATATAAAAAAATGCTTGGATTTTTATAATTACTAGTTAGAAGAAAAAAATTTTGTTAGCAGAAATGATATACCATATATATTTCTGTCACATCTGATACCTATTGCTCAATTAAGATGTCTTCTATGATGTTATTGCAAAAAATATATACTATTTATATGTATCTATTTTCACCTGTAGTTTCTTTTAATTTCTATTTCAAATTACATTGGTTGTAATTAAAGTATAAATATTCTACTTATGAAACATTTAATATACATGAAAAGATTACTTTTACAGTATATTAAAAACAAAAATAGCTCTTGCATAATAAATCATGACTTTAAAAAAGAAACAAATTATTGACACTTAGAAATAAATGAGTTTATATTGATTTCAATCTATAGATAGCGAATGTTAGAAAAATATTTTGGGTTGATGTTACTTCTAAATGCAAGTCAATGACTAATTTACTGCTCAACTGTTGGAGACCTAGAATATTTCTTGTTAATGAATTACTTTGCACAGTTATTTCATAAAAGTGTTCTTAAAAAGTCAGTAAACTTGTTACTCGAGCTGAATTTGAAATTTTAATTTGCGACTGCGTAACTGAGTGATACTATTTGTCCTTGTTTTGTAATATTTCCCATTATACCAATAAGTTAATATAATAGTTGAATTTATTTTCAAAAATTTTATCAGCAAAATGTTAATTGACTATAACTTACTTTTCCCCCTCAAAGTTGTGTAGATTGCATATTAGCACACAAGCCATTTTAAGGAGATCATGCTCTATAGAATATCAGAATTAATAAGGTTCAATTGTAACTACATATATTTAAAAAAAAAAAAAATCTTAAATCATATAAACAACCTTCAGTTCCCTCTCCATTATACAACTGTGTTTCGTAAATTTTCTACAAGTTGATGATTTAGAGTTACTGATTATAACAAAAATTATATTGAATGATTTATGTAACATATTAACAATCACAGTAATAAAAAAGGAACGAAAATTTTTAATCATAGAGTTTTTTAAAGCAAGTAAAAATTGTCTAACAATAATATTTGTGAGTTAAATTTGAATTGTGAATAAACAAAAGAAAATCAGAAATTATTAAATAATTATATAATAAATTATCTAATTTTAATAAAAAATTTAAAATAATAGTTTACGCCTAAAACATTGTTTTCATAGTCGTTAAATTATTATCTTGAAAGTATATGAATTGGGGACAGAAAAAATGGTATAAAATAAGATAAGTTCAAAAAAGGAAATTGTTCAGGTGAAAAAACTTAAAACATTATTAAACTTCTTTTATACTTAGTCAATAATTTGAAATGTAGGTGCGGGGTGTTTAGTGTTTAATTATGTATACATTGATATATATATATATATATTAGCTTGCTTAAAAATGTTCCATTCAAGTAAAAATTGTATAGTTTTTTTTGCGCATCTTACCATTTTCAAAACTCCCCTCATTGCTTCATACCAGCCAGATCTTTCTTCTACTTTTTTTTAACTATTACTATTAAAGTTGCCTCTTAAAGCATTCTCCTGTTTAGTTTGACAGTCTGTTATGTATATAAAAATTTTTAAAAAAATTTATTTTTTCATTTTTAGTCCTCGATTATTTAAATTGGGTCTAGTCTGGAGAGGAGTAACCAGTCAACCAGAGGCCCATAGAAATTTTTTTTAGTCCTCGACTATTTAATGTTTACAAGGTCTGAATATCTGAACAAATATATGAAGTTGGTGGCAGGACACAATCTTTTAAGTGAATTATAATAATAATAAAAAGTCATTAACATCAATCCAAGATGAATCATAATAATAATAAAAAGTCATTAACATCAATCCAAGACAAATTATAATAATAATAAAAAGTCATTAACATCAATCCAAGATGAATTATAATAATAATAAAAAGTCATTAACATCAATCCAAGACAAATTATAATAATAATAAAAAGTCATTAACATCAATCCAAGACTATTTTCAATGCCAACAGAAAAAACTGAGTTGGTTTTAAAACTACTTTACCAAGCTTGTCTCTTCTATAGAGTTGTCCCAATTAGTTTACAATTAAACAAAAAGAACCGCACGTCCTGCAGTTATGAGTCTGAGGTTACATCTTGTATGAGACACTTTTGCTTATTTTTTTAGATATGGAATGTAAAATTAATGAATCCCTTTAAAAAATAAAAGATATGATTCTACTAAAAAAATAAAATATTTTATTAGAGATAATAGTTTAAGAGCTAACTATTTTTCTTCTTTACCCTTGAGATCTCGGATTTACTAACAATTATATTTTATGTTGTTTTTTTTTAAATGAGTGTTTTGTATAATTTTTATTTATGCAGAAAACTATTGTTTTATAAAATGCATTTGTTATTCTTTCAATGCTGATTCTATATATTTAAAAATTGTTTTCACTGTATGCTTTATTTTTCCTATGCTGAGCAATAACTCATTTGTTATTTCTTCATATATATATGTGTGTGTGCACTATATTTAGTATATCTTACGATGTTGGCCAAATATGTAATTTGTCTTATAGAAAATCTGAAATATGTTTTTTTGTCTGATATATATGTATATACATATATATATATAAATGTGTGTGTCTCTATGTTTCTCTTAAAGCATCCTATAGATGTAGGTCAGCTTTGCTGTTTTTTACTAACTATAGATTTATATTTGATATTTAATCATCTGTTTGATTTTTTCCCTCTTAATTCAATCAACTTGAGTACCATGACCTATTTTTATAACAGTTTTTAGAAATTTCCTAAACTTTTAATGTGAATCAAACTTTGTATATAACTGTTGAAAATATGTGAAAATTACTTGTAAAATATATTACACAAAAGCAGATCTTTATTTCAATAATTATTTAACATTCACTTGATTCATACTTAGTGTTTTTAGTTGGGCAATTTTTAAACTCTCAGGATAATTCGCTCGAGAGTGCCATCAAGTATCAACTTCATTGATGGTAAAATAATGTATCAATCATAGAATTGTTATATATACTGCTTAATAGTCTGTATCAATTGTTTACATTACTGAATTTTGTTTTATATGAATGCTGCTTTCCAATGATTATGGTTTTGTAATTTTTTCTCAATCACTGATGTATTAGTAATTTTTTCTATAACAATTTTTGTTTTATCTTAGGTATGTTATTTTAGTGATTCAGATTTATTTTGATAAAATTGTTATTATAATCTAAAATTAATCATTGTAAATATTGTAATTTAAATTATAAGGCACAAAATGTGTGTATATATAGACCTGGAATAATCAGGTTTTGCAGTTAACATATTTGAATGCTGTTGTTGAAGTTGATAGCTTGCTTAGAATAAGGACTGTTTAAGGATTTCGAATATTATTTATTTTAACACCAATGGTACTGAAAAAAAAAACATTAACAAAATGCAGCATTTTAGTATTTAAAAAAATGACAAAAATACATAATTTCCAAATTATAAAAAAATATTTTCCCCAACAAACTTTGTCTTTACGCACAAATTCTATTATAATAATATTTATGAAAAATTGCACTAGATATAGTGTATTAAGCAAATTATTTATTGTTTAATGCACTAAAAAAATATTCTGTTTCTCACCACTTAAACAATAAATATAGTTTAATTCATTGAAAGTCAAATTATTGATACTTCTGTTTTAAAAAATCAGCTATATTGGGTTTTTTTCCCTTAAAACTCTTTTATTTTATTTATTTGCTTTACATTTTATGAAAACTACTTCGTATTATGTATTATAAATTAAATAACATATAATTTTAGAAATAGCATGATGTTGTGGTATATTTAATCATCAAAATATTGAAGTTTAACAGTATGCTGCATGAAGCAATATATTTTATGTTAATAATATTTAAATTACAACGAAAAAACTAGAAAAAGAGCAATAAAATTTACCTATGCATATAACACTTACATCATTATGAAAGTGCTGTGATTTGTCTAGGAAGTTGATTATGTATCTAAAGTCTTAGTTATGTTGTAGTAATAATTTTATTGATTTAATTAAAGCAAATCAGAATTGTACAAAGTGATATGTGTATGATGTTTCGATTGGGGGGGAAATGTATTCTGTTATACGGATTCATTAAATTTGTCCCTTACATTATTTTTTAATGTAATTAATCTTGATGGTTTCTCTTTTTTTTGTGAAAAGCAATAAATAAATATGGAGCACTAATTCCCATTATACATTCTGTTATTCTTATAAGAATAGTGTGTGTATTATTTTAAGAGAAGTTAGGCAATAAATAGTGAAATTTCATGCTATTTAAAAATAAAAAAAAATAGTAATTGCAATAGTATTGTACGAAAATGAATAATCTGAATTCTACTATTTTTATACACATGTTACTTAGTACAAAAAAACATTACTATGTTTAATATATTTCATTATAAAAGAGCATTTAATACAGAAATATATTTAGGAAAAGCCACAATCTGTTATGATAGCTACTACCTCATTCCTGTTAAATCATGCCCACTTATTAATATTTTAGCTGAATTTCTTTCACGAATTTTTATCCTAAAATTAGTCAGCCACTTTTGTAATGTAATAATAAAAGAGTACTAAAGGAATGCAATAAAAAATAAATGAATAAATTTAAAAAGAAAAAAAAAAAAAACTTTTTATATCTTTTCTCTCCAGTAAAAAGTTACATGAAAGCAGGATTTCATGCTGAAACTTCTGTGTGTTATATACTATCGAAGACCTTGTTTAAAGCTTCAATACAGATGGTGCTATTTGTACCTTATGCAACCATGTTTGTAGGGTTTCTAAAAAGTTTGCTTTCTGATTTCTTTTTGTACTGACTTTCCAGCACTTAAAGTGCTTGACTTCCTGTAAAAGAACTATTATCTGCTATTGAAAAATAAGATCATTGTTAAAAGTTCTTTAAAATTATTTTTTCCCTTTCATTTGGGGACTAACCTGTTATAAAAGTAGCTAAAAGCTTAGTTACTTTCTTAAAAGCACCAATTTTTAAAAAAATAATGATTTTTCTATAAAATATTTTTGTAGTTAATTGCTCTTTACATAATTCAATTGTTGAAAAAAAAAAAAAAAGAAGTTTTATGTCATTATTTATATTCTTGAGGCATTTAAAATATTTTATTACAAGATTTTAGTTCCATTGAAATTCGGTCCAGTTTTTATATTAGTTGAATTAGAATAGATATATTTTAATGATGGAAAACAAAGATTGAATATTCTTTATAATTTAAAGTTCATTTTAAAAATATTTCAATCTTGAACTCAGTATTAGCAGTCCATGTGCCAATACTAATTGTTTCAATTGAAAATCGTATACTGGATTTGTGTATAAAATGTGGTCACTGAGAAAATTTTCATTAACTCTTATTTTAATATTTAATGTGTTTTGTTTAGGTTTTTTTTTTTGGAACTATGAGTTTATTAACTATCATAAACAATCATTTTGTCGAACTTATATATTTACCTGTAATAAAAAATATTTTCTATATGTTGAGAGTTGTTTATTAATGTGAAAAATGCTGTAAAGACAGCTATTATTTAATAACTTGTATGATTGTGTCAACTTGATGCCATTAATAAAATAATGTAGTTTTTGTAATACTTCAAAAGAAACATTAACTTACTTTAAGAAAGAACTTTTAAGTTAGAAATATAACAGTTTAAAATATGAGTTGATTCTTTGTGACCACATATTGGTAAATAAAAAAAATTTAAGTCTTCCACAGTGAACAAAAATTAACTGTGCCAAACATCCAGTTGAAGCTTTTATGTTAATTTGTTTTTAAACTATAATTATACACTCAATATTTCTCAAATTATCATCAAAGTAATAAATTTATTAAATAAAAATTCTATTATCTACCAGTTTTGTCTTGTAATATTTGACAGATTGCACCAATATTTTTTCATGTACATATCAATAAGCTATGAAGAAATAAAATTTTTGGTGTTACATTTATTGTCTTGTGTTATTTTATTGTTCTGTAACTATAATAATGTATACAGTCAGACCTCAATATAAGGTCACTTTTCCAAAGTCTCGGCTCACTGAATAGGAATTCTTTTTACAGATTGTCGAATATATGGTCAAGTTTTAAAAATCGTTATCGCATAAGGTCATTTTTATCTGAGGTGAGGGGAGCTCTCTTCTAACAAAAGCTTATTTAACTTCCTCACAAGGCAATTACCCCTCTCGAGTTTTAGGAAAATGTTGCAACTAACGAACAAGCTACAATTTCTGAAATTGTTTCACAAGTTGTAGACGGTGAGGACAATGACAGTGATCCTGAGACTAATCTGTAACCCAAGTGGAAGCCTTCAATGCAATAAATGCCATGCGAAATTTTTTTACAAACCATGAGGGAGCTAAGGAATATTTTGAGAAGTTGCAAAATCCGGAAAGCATTGTTCGAAAAATGAAACCAAAAACGAGTCAGACTTGCATAAATGATTATTTTAAATAAGGTAAGATGTAATGTACATATGAATGCTTTGAGGAAATTTGTAAACAGCTTTATTTTGAATTAAAAAATTTAACTTTCTTTAATTCTTTACTAATTTTGTTCAAATTTATTGACTTAAATATTTAATTTATGGCAGATCATTTTCGTTTGTATTACCATTTTTAAAAAATCATAATGTGTACTTTTACGTGCTTAGTTACGAACTGCTAATGAATCGGTTAAAAGGTCACCTCGTTTATAAGGTCACTTTTGCGATGTCCTTTAGGGCAGTGTTCCCCAACCCCCGGTCCGTGGATCAAATGGTACCGGGCCGAAAATATCTGTGTTCCATTAAATTTTATTTATTTGAAAAAAAGGGGCCCCCGAAGGTAGTGACATAATTTTTAAATGTTTGTAATGTATCATTGTCTCCGATTACCCCCAGATGGAACTGTCTCATTGCAAAGAAAGAAGCTCAGGGTTCTCATTGATTTAAAGTTCTAGTAAGTTAAAATGTTAAATCACTTTCTATTTATTTTTTGGTGTTACTGTATTTTATTTTGAAGGCATGTTCAAAATCAATTAAATTAAAATTAATAAATCAGAAATATAAACAATCAATTCCCCCTCTCTTGATTCTTGTATGTTACGTAAAATCGGGATCAAAATGTTTTTTACTCAGTTAACACAAATATTTAAATGAGAATATAACTGCCTAATAACGACGTAAACAACATTTATTGTTAGCAATTTGAAAATTTTCAGTTTTTATATAAAACTCACTCTTTAAAATTTAAGAATATGCAATAATGTAATGAATTAAATATGTGTAACTTCCCTAAATTACAGCATTTACAGTTTGTAATTTGCATTAAATATACGCATGTTTATATTTCAATGAATTAGGTAAATAAATGTTCACATTAACTTTTATTGACACCATATTTATTATAAATATTGTAATTAACTACATAAAATATTTAAGTTATTGGTTATACTCTCACAGTTTTCATGCTTTTAAATAAAAAGAAAAAAAAGATTTTCCTTATAGTCCCTATTTTATAAACTTTAACACAAAAATTTTTTCTATAACATTTTTGACCAAAAAGAAAAAACAAAAGGAATGCCATTAAATTTTAAAAAGAGAGTTAAGATTAAATATACATGTTTGTTGTGATGTTCATATGTATGAAAAATGTCAGTTATAGCATTGTAGTTGTCAGTTTAGATTGCACGTAAATTGAAGTCTTACGGTATAAGCATGCGTCAATAAAAATTAAATGGATGTACAATAAACATAAATGAATACATTAAATGAAGACAAAATAACTGAAAAGTTTTTTTATTTATGTAGAAAAGTACGGTAATACCAAGATTTTCAAAACCTTTTAAGTTATAATTACTGATATGAAAGTACAGAACAAAATTTTTTTCTATAACATTTTTGACCAAAAAGAAAAAGAGATAAATGCATAAAGGAATGCCATCAAGTTTTAAAAAGAGAGTTCAGATTAAATTTGCTTAAGAATTTCTGACTTAGAAAATGTAACAGAAAAAATATTTTCTAAATTTTTTCACAATAAGCTTGCATGAAAATGAGTTACAAAAAAGTTTATTGGATATCGTTAACATGTGATTAACTTTAAACTATTACTTTTATTATGATTATTATATTTAAAAAATATATATTCCGATGTAATCTTTGTATGTTGAGAGTTTCATTGTTTTTATATTGCAAATTTAAACTGATTTATTTCTCAACAGAAATTATAAACAACAAATATTATTCCAAAATATAAAAGCACTAAAAACAAAAGGGAAAAAATATTAAAGAAGTAAAAATTAAAATTTGGAACAGTTGGTGATTGTTCTGTATTTTACATAAAGCTTTTTTTAAAAAAAAAAATAAAGTTCAGAACAATAAATAAATTTGTTTCTAAAGCAATATCAATTCACTGAAACACTCACACTGAGCACTTAGGATATTAAGGAATCATAATTTTTCTTAAGTAAGCTAGTTTTGGCCCTTCACTTAGTAAGAGCCTTAAAAATAAAATAAAAAGTTAAACCAATATTAGTTTTATTTTTAATACACTAGGAACAACGACTGAACCATTATATATTATAAAACTTTGCTTGATGACCTGGATAAGTTACAAAAGATTAATACATTATCTGAATTCAACAAGATAAAGATTATTTATTTAGGATAGACATATCTTAATTGTATGTAGTGCATTTAATTATTTTATTCAATTGGGGATTAATTTACAATTGTGCGTGCATGATGCAATAAATTTTTTAACAATATAAAGAGAAAATAGATTTGCTTTATCCAAGTCAAGATACAAATTTGAATCATATATCCATTATAAAACCAACAGTCCACCACAAAACAAACAAAATTACAAATAATAAGCATTATATATCAGATTTCTCGTAAACAAAGATGCTGAAATTCACAATTTAAAGAATTTGTGTGGAACTTTCAAAAGAAAGTATAGAAAAGAAACACCTTATTATCGTTTTATTTAACAGCAAGAAATAATAACTTGATATATAAAAAAATTTCAAATAAAATTTAAAATATCAGCAGTCCACATAAGCTCAAATATAAATGGAAGTAAATCTGGATTATTACAGATTAAAATAGCACACATTGACAAAGAAAAAAAAATTGTTTCATCCTCCTTTAAGTTTCTTTGCACTTTAACTTTGTTCGAAAAAAATATATAATGTTTTGAATATATTTGTTTTGAAATTGTCATGCTTTGAAATTTGTGATCAATTAACATTTGAGACAATATTCTTCGAATTAAAATAAACTTTTGAACAAACATTTTCAAATGAATTAAATAAATTTATAATAATACTTGGGAAGAAAAGTTCTGGTTATAGATGAAGTGATCTACATAGTAGCATCACATGACAAAAATGATCCTGATGGTAAACAATGATCCATCGTTTTTTTAAAAAATTGTTTTTTCAGTCTCGATGAATAAGTACAAATAATCCAAGGCATCCTAAAACCGCATACTGCAAAAGAGAAGGAAAAAAATGAGAAACAGTGTCCAACTGATTTCTACGGATAAATCGATTAAGCAAATTTGTTACTTACTTTAAATTTAGGATAATCATTCATAAGTATAGTTACTATACCAACATATGGTACAAATCTGGAATGAAAAAAAACAATAAATTTATTTAAATTAAGTATCTTCAAAGCAGCTAACAGAAAAAATCACTTTTTTAAATAAAAAATATAGTGAAAAAGAGCAAGCAAATTAATAAAAATATAAATTGCACTCAAAATTGACAAAGACAATGAAACTTAATGAATAGAAATTTAAAGGACAAAAAAAAAATATTTTTTTTTGCTTATGTTTTGGTTCTATAGCAAGTATAATTTTGCATAATTCAGAACTGTCCTTATAAACCTAAGTTTTCTGACCAAATTAGTCATTTTAGTTTTTTCCCATAGTTTCTATTATACAAAGCAATCAAAGAAGTATTATAAGTTTAAAGTAGCAATAGAAGAAAATCGGTATTAATTGCTCTCTGGTGGATTTCTGCAAAATAATCATTAATTTCCTAACTGAAATTTCTTTAAATAAAACAAATCTTTTAATACCTATACCCTGACCTGATCTTAATTCATATTCTAAATTTAAGATTTGAGTTTTAAATAGGTTTTGTGTAACTAAAGCAAAAATGTAGATTAGTTCTCAGTTATTAGATTCTGCAGATTGTGAAAACGCAACATCATAGTAAGATAAAAACAAAGTATCAGCGCACACAATCCAAAAATATCTGCAAGCTCATAATATTTTTGATAATAGAGTAATTTTATTAAATATATGAAATCAGTTACTATTTGATATTTTCATTTATATTTGACAATATATATATATATATGCAGATTAATATTAATCGTTAAACATAGAACTACATTCATATAAAGTAATTATCATATTTAGTAATATTAGTAATTTCGCTCCAAACGAAATTACATTAAATAATTTCCTACTGTCACTACAATCGTTTATTTTTGTTGTAAAGCAATAGTTGAATTGAGTTGTAAACAATCAGCTGGTTGTAGGCTCGACCGCTAATGATGGGATTGCTAAGCTTTGGACTAAAGTAGCAGTTATATCTTTTCTCTTTAGGAGCAGCATACATACAACTAATTACTGACTTTCTTCAACCTTGCACTTGATACTTTTTTTTATATCACAATAAATATTAAAAAAGTATCTGCAAAATTGGAGAATCAGCGCTAATGTATCTGCGTACGGTGTGAGCGTGTGTGTCTATATTACATAACTATGTGCAACATCATTCACTGGTCAAAAATTTACTAAACAATTTGAACTGATATGAATATTAAAATTATAAAGCTTCATATTCCTTCCCCTTTTGCTACCATCCCTAAGAAAACAGAAAACTGGATTGCATTAAACAACTTTTGATTTAATGATTGAATTTTAATGGTTTAAGACATATATCACCATATTGAATGAAATAACTAGTTTTATTCTAGTTAAATCAAAATTAAAACAGCATGTTTCATTAATATAGTTCATGCTATACAGAATTATTTATAAATTAAATGGAAAAATTATTTCTTGATGGTTTAAATCACATAAAAGCTATATAATATATATATATATATATATATATATATATATATATATATATTACAGGCCATTAAAATTGCACCACCAGCAAAGAAATGCAAATAACAGAATGATATTTATTGGGCACATACATTATAGTTGGAAGAACAAGTGATTAAATTTTCAGGATATTTAGAAGTATAGATCCTGAGGAATCAGTACTCAGAGCAGCCTCACACTGCCAGCGATAGCAGCAGTTAATCTCCAGAGCATCGAGTCAAACAGAGAGTGGATAGCATGGACGGGTACAGCATTCCATGGAGCTTCAACATCATGCCACAATTCATCGACGAGTGGTGGCTGGCCAGTCGTTCGGCAACCGTTGACCAGACGTTTTCAATTGGTGAGAGATCAGGAGAACATGCTGGCCAGGGCAACAGACGAGCATGTTCTGTATCAAGGAAGGTCAGGACAGTGCGGGCAACATGCGGTCGTGCATTGTTCAAAGTGCCGGCAATGCGAACAACTAGTGATCGAGACGTGTATCCAATAGCACCCCATACCATTACTTCAGGTGATGGGCCAGTATGATGATGCCGAATGCAAGCTGCCAATGGGCGTTCTCCACAATGTGGCCATCTTGATGCTGTATACAGAATCTGGATTGACATCATGACATTCCCACGCCCAGGTTCGTCGTTGATCACACTATTGGAGGCGCTCCTGCTTGAGATGCAGCGTTAAGGGTAGTCGAAGCCATGGCCATTGTGCTGACAGCCCATGCTACTGCAAATGTCGTCAAACTGTTCATGCAGACACTTGCTGTCTTGCAAGTGACCCCATTTGTTGACTCAGGGTTTGTGAGGTAGCTGTATGAACCCTTAAGGCCATGAGGATAACACGTCTGTCTTCTCGGCTGTTAGTGACGATTAGATCCTGTAACAGCGTTCCTTATGACCGTCATAAACCCATCGATTCTATATTCTGCTAACAGTCAGGAGATATCGACCAACGCGAGCAGCAATACTACAGTACAATAAACAGCAATCCCGGTAGGCCACAATTCGATCTTGATCAAACTCTGTACTGATAGAATGAATGCACTGATAAGCTAATCATTTGCATACCACAACATGCTTTATCTGTCCTGCGAATTTCACATTCACGTTTGTGGTGTGTTTTCAAGCACAAAATGACTTAAATGATCCTTAATTATTTCAGTTATTATTTTTAATTTAAAAAAAAAGGCACAATATAATATCGTCCTATTTCCTTAAGTTGTAGGAGATGAAAATTGCAAAAAATTAAAATTTTATCTTGGTAATTCAATTCTATGAACCTTATTATTAAAAAAAAGTTAATTTATAATGAATTTTTACCCTCTTGCACGTCCAACAATATCTTTCTTTTCCAACCATAGCTGTCCAGGTGCATACAGTCCTCTGTCATCAACGGAGTTATTATCACCTTTAGTTAATATTTTTACAGTGCCATTATTCCTGCAAATAAAATTGAAATGAAACCAATGTAAAATGAAAAGCAAGTTATTTATAACTAACAAAAAATTAATATACTTTCATAATAAATGTCAGCTTTCGAATAATACATCGCTTACTCTTTATCAAAAAAAACAAAGAAAAACAATCTAAAATTGGGTGCAACAAATATTTTTGTCTCCATTTCTCATTCATTTGGGACTATACAAATATTTATTCCTTATGCAAAATATTTTATGGAAAAAATAAATACTAAACTAAAAATAATAAATTTTTTGAATACTTTCAAAATACTTTAAAAAATATACAATACTGAGCTACAACAAGTCTAGTGCTATAGTCAATTAGTTAAATTCTTCCCAAACATGTAATTGGATCAAATTTTTGTCAATCAATGAATCCCTTTTTTGTTATCTGTCCTACGTCAAATTTTGAGTTGCCATTTACCTCTCCTGACATGAAAACTAATTTTTCATACTATTTTTCGTCAAATTATTCATAACGTAAGAAAAAGCTTTTGGTCACTTTTGCAATAGTTATCAAAAACTATTAAGCAGTAGTCTTAATATCAAAGAATATATAAAGGAAAAATTCTAGCTTTTCAAATACAGAAAAAACTGCTCAGTGCAGAGTGCCATACCAGAAAAAGAAACTTAAAAGGAGAACATGCTCAGATTTATCAAATCAATCGGGGAATCAAAGAAACACAATCAAATACCGAATTTACCATATTGCACTACAAAAGTTAACACTGAATCGCAAGTCTAGTGCTATAGTCATTAATTAAATTTTCCCTCATCACATGCACAGTAACAAAAATATTGCAATAAGTACTAAGATTCAGCACATGCACATAAGAAACAACGTTTAGATTTCTCTATAAAATTAATTTTTAATATTTTTCTCAATAAATTGCTAAATAAATAACTACCTTAATAGCATGTAATTTATCCATAGTTAAATATGCATTTGTTTTTTGATACAAAATAAAATTACAGTGGAACTAAATTACAGTTTTGCACTCTCCGCTTCGTACGTTATCCCGCTTCCTACGTCATCATTAGCTTGTCCGTGAAAATTGCCAATATATAACGTCAATGTTGAATAATGCCGGATTTTACAGCACCCTTTTTAAGAAAATCTTGCTTTGTACGTTTTTCTAACAGATCAAAATATTTTTTTCTCTTCAAAGTTTGTAATTTTATTTTGATGAGACTTGTTTATTATTATAATTATTATTTTACATTCTTTCTATTCTATCGGATTGTCCCTTTGTCTATGAGAGATTATTTCTTTCTTGAGTCAATATCAAAAGCATGGTGGGATAGGTACAAATCGAGCATGACAGGAAGTGATTACTCAAATCAGCACCAATTTCCATTTTATATTGTATTAAAAATAGCAGGATTTTATTGACTTGATTCAATTTTATTTAAGCAATTTTTTTTAATCTTCTTTTACAGGAAAAAATTTGTGAAGCAACAAATTTTTTATAAATAAAAAAAATTTCATAGCAAGTTTTTTTTTAAATTTTTTTTTCATCTAAAGCTTTTCTAGGGCTGCCTAAATTTTCTCGGAATCTCATTGGTTTAATCAGTCATATTCTGCACCACTTTGTTGCTGTTGCTTATCTTCATGTGGCCTGACTAAGTCAGACCAGATCTGTAGACCAATTGACCTGGATGAAATCGAAGACCAAAAGAGGAGTAGAGTAGATGTCTTCCCAGAGAAGACCAAGACAGTCCAGGATATGATTGGCGGAAGCCCAGTGTAAATGTCCTTTAGGGCAGGGGGGGTAGGTTTTAGTTCCTTCAGAAAATAATAAACCTTTTAGATGGCCGGTAGCAAGGCGGGAGAGGGTGGTGCAGACTCTCCTTTCAAAGGGAAGAGTCAAAGAAACTCCAGGCTCATTTCCTTTGTACCAATGGTGGGTGGGGGGAATCAGCCAGTCCCTGAGAAGCTGGGATTTCTTCAGGGAGTAAAGTTCAAGATCAGAAGAGGTAGGGTGTGGTTGCTGGTAGTTGTTACATATTATTATTAGAGAATATTACATAAATAAAGAAATAACCAAATTTTATAAAATTAAGATAATCAAAACACGTCAAAAATTTTTGCTGGCACACAATTATAATTTTGGAATACTTTCATCTCAAATGATAAGGCCTATTGAGTCCAAGTAAATTTATTATAACACAGTCAACAAATATACAATTATAAACTGAAATTATTAAATTTTATCACTGAGTTGACAAACACATTAAAAATTGAAATGATTACCACTTTGTTTAATTTTACAGTAAACAAATTCATTCATGAAAGTTTTAGGGCAATTTGGTCTACTGTAGCACTCAGAGAAATTATTAATATTAAATTATTACAATTAAAAAAAAGCAATTCCACGTTTAAAAAATATATAAAATATGTACAATAAATATTTTTAAAAATAACAATAGTAAAAAATGAATACTTTTCATGAACTTTAAGGACTCTATGAACAATTGGTATATCACGTCCTTCAACTTTGAAGACAACTATATCCCCAACACGAACTGGATCATCTCTATGATTGGTCAGAAATAATAGATCCCCTCTGTGAAAAGCAGGCTCCATACTTCCACTACAATAATACAGTGTAAATTAATATATATTTATCGCATACATAAAAAACTGTTATTTATTTCTAAATAAATGGATTAATCACGAATGAAGCTTTTAAACTATAAAATCAAGATAAAATATAATTAAGTTTCAGTCGGAAAATTTGCAAATCACATAAAAGTGAACATTATGACACTAGTTAAATCATGTTATTTATTATCTTTTATTTATTAATTTTTTTTCAATATTAAACTGAATTTGAAAAAAGTTTAAATATGTATTTAAGTCTTTATCACATTACCTTATAGAGAAGCACTTGAATATAAATACAGGTGAAAACTCAGTTATTTAAACCAAATTACAAATGAAACCACTTAGTATTGCATACATTTAAGGTATTCACTACGTGCCATAGTAAGTTTTTCAAAGACAAAAAAATAAAAGAGAAAATTTTTTTTATAATTTTTCAGGTTACTAATAGTAATAAAGAGTACATAACCAAGTTATAAGCATATATAAGTTTAACAACATTATTCAGGTAACAAGCAAATATGTATAATATGCACAAATATGCAAACGTCATTCGCAAAAAATTTGTCAACATCGACTAAAATTTTTTAATATTTAAAAAAAGAAGAAAAAAAAAAGAAAAATTCCTCTACTCAAACATGCAGGTCAATCCGGCAGAGATTGATACAAGAATTTTTTTACCTGCTTTGCATAGCAGTGAGTGCCATAGCAAATTTTTCATTAAAGACAAAAATGTGGAAGAAAAAATTAGTTGTAATTACTAGGGTTACTGTAATAAAGAGTACATAACCAAGTAATAAGCACATAAGAACTTAACAACATTATTAAGATAACAAGCAAATATGTATAACATACCTACACAAAAAAGTAAATGCTGTTCCGAGAAAATTTGTCAATATCACGTAATTTTTTTTTATATAATTAAAGAAAGAAAAAGAAAAAATCAAAATTTCCTTATTCAAACGTGCAGAGATTAATAAGATAATATTTTTCTGCTTAACACAGTGGCACGTTTTCCACAATTATGTCATTAGATTTCACTTTCAGGCATACTGATATTAGGAATGAGTTTTTTCTAAATGTTTTTTTTTTTCAATTTAATAAAAAAAAAGACTTTTTCTAAGAATGTACATTTTTGTCAAATTCCCGACTAAAAAAGAATTGTTTTTACACTTTTTCCTACCTATGGAAACACGATTTGAAAGAAAATTAAAATAATTTAAAATCACGCATTGCAATTCACGTTGTTATGATTTTACAATCACACATCGTGAATCACATTTAAGCAATTTAAGATCGTGGATTGAGTTTCCTATTATTATTATTTTTTAATCAAATACCGAATTTTATATTCACTTGATTTACAAAACCAGTATTATGATTCATATTCAACACATAAACATTTTACAAGGCAACTTGTATTCCACTCGATTTTAAAATCAAACATGAATATTCATATTAATGCTATTTTAAAATCAAAAATTTATATTCATATTTAAAGGATTTTAAAACTAATAATAGAGATTCCTATTCACATCATTTAATAATCACACATTGAGATTCATATAGTACATGTGATTTAAATAAATAATAGCTTGCATTGATATTTTTATTAAAACGTTGATAACATTTCATGGATAAATCCTTCCAGCATAAACTTTGTTTTTGCTTAAATTTCAGGTATTCTTTTATTATTATTATTATATAAAAAGTGCTTTTTGACAGAACATTTTCGGATTTCTATTTTAAGTTTTTTTTGGTTTTTACCAAACTAATCCCTAAGATATAAATCAATATAGAGTTTTATAAAAATTAAAACATTTTTAAAAAAAATATAACTATCTCACAGAAATTAATTGAAATTGCTTGTTTTTTAACCGAAATTTCATGTTTGCAGACAGTTTTGCACTCTCTAAGTCAGACAACAAGGTTATAATAAACGCATAAAATAATGACTCACTTTTATATCAGAAGTTTAAATAATATGAAAGAATTTTTGTAAAACCAAATACAGAGCAATTTTTTTAAAAAAGAAAATTACCTTAAAACAACAACAATTGGACTTTCACTTCCAGTTACAACCATTAAACCTTTCCAAATCATTAAAGCAGAAGATACTATCATGCCAAAATTCAAAAATTGATAAAGCAGCTGAAAACACAAACAAAATTAAAAATTAATATGACCATCACTCTTTACATAAAAAGCTATGAAATCTTAGTATTTTGATAGAAAAATACATCAAATACTATGCAATATTCACCAATAATATGTAAAAATCAAAATTTCAAAAACTAATTTAACAAGAAATTTTTAGTATACCTATCAATTATATATAAGTATATAAATTATTTGTAAAAAGAATATTTTGTTCGAAAACCAGAAAAAATTAAATACTCAATGTAACAGTTTAATAACAGGAACAGTAAGATAAAAAAAAAAAGTATCAGCCCACACAATCCATAAGTATCTGCAAGCTCATAATATTTTTTGAGTACAAAAAGAATTTAATTACATTACAGAAACGACAAAGAATATTTAATGTATTTATTTATTCCCGACAAAAAGAAGAAGAAAAAAAGATCGAAAAATCTCATGGATTTAAGATGAAATCAGCAAAAATAAAGTTAAGCAAAAAGTGATTAATCAAGTTCAAAATTCAACATTGTATTATAAGTATATTGCGTGTTTTAAAAACCATGCAAAATTCCGAAGCAATTACGACAGAAAAAGCAATCGAGAAACATAGATTTACAATAGAATCTAGATAATTGTAATTGAACTCGTCGAAAAGTGATGACTCAAATATGCAATTAAAAATTTTTGACATTTTTTATCTTTAAAAAAAAACATTTTTTTTAATGTGTTCAGAAGCTTTTGTGAGCCGCACATTAACAAATGGCGAGCTGTGAATGGCCCCCAGGTTGCAAGTAGACGCTAAATTTTATTAATCAATACGTCTTTTCATGACATTACTGCACCAAAAAAATGACACAGACTAAAATTAAAATTGTCTGCCAAAGATGATGCACCTTTTACAACAATTTTGAAATAAATGGAGGTAACCTCTAAGAACGACTATTTTACTGTGGAACGGAGAGACACTCCCGGCAGGTTTCATTGTGTTATAACATAGTATTTTTCATAAATTAATATTCTAATTTTATGTAATCTACAAAAATTTAACTATGTCAGAGCATTTTACAAAAAAAAAAAAAAAAAATTTTGATGTTCAGCTCATTTTACATAGAACTCCATTGGCTATTCATTATTTTTGAAAATTTAGGTACATTTGTTGCAGGATTTACTAGGATTTCTCCAAAATTTACATTTTTCCTGATTTTTTTTCTCCTAAAATCAGTCTCAGACAATTTCAGATTTTCCTGACCAAGTCAAATTATTATTTGATAAGATAGATCTATTAAAACAAAATATATAGAGAGTATATATAGAGCTACTAAAAATAAATTTATTTAAAATTCATTCCAAGAGATAATAATAAAAAAATTAGTTGTACTAAATAGTTTACTATACATTTGATTTGTGGGTTAATGCTTTACAGATATACTGAGAGCATGGATTTAAGCAGTTAAAAATATTTTTAATACCCCGCAACCAATTCCTTTGCGACCTTTTTTTTTTTTTACATGCAGAGTAAATTTAAGTAAAACATAATAGTAAATAAAAAGGCCATAAAACAAAATTTTTTAGATTAATAAACACATGTTTTATTAAAAACTGACAGATATGTGATACAAAATTGTCAAATTGCAATGTATATTATATAGTATCAGGGGTGATTGTGAGCCCAAGTCAAAATTGCAGAAAATTTGAGTAAAAAAAAAAAAAAAAAAAACAATTTAAATTGAAAAATTAGAAAAAAATTTAAACAAGTTTTTTTTTTCCTTCCTCTCAATATTTCTTAGTTTACCTAAAATATTTTTAAAATTTTATACATATCTATACCATTTACACATACCTATGATGACCTGGAGAAATAATTAAAATTTACAAATATGTCTTTCTTTCTTGAGTTTATGATTAGGTATAATAACTATTTACTGTTAAAAAATCAGTGGCCTGTCTAGGTTTTCCTGAGAGGTACCTATTTTGTGAAAATTTAGACATAATTTGTGAAAATTAAAAATTATATTAAAAAATCAACACAAAATTATGATAAAAATATGGATTTATCGTTTCTTACAAGACACAAAATAAAATTTTAAGAAAAAGTATTTTGAGAAACTACCGTTTTCCCTAAAGTTATATTTTTAAATAATATTACAAGCATAAAATAAACTGTGTTTTTAAATTCCACCTTTGAATATTTGATTTCCGGAAATTTCCGTGATCTATGATTTTTTTAAGCGTCCGGACCTTCGATCTCCGGAAACTTCCTGATCACTGTTAGCGAAAAATCCGGATTTTTTTCCGGAGCACAATCAGCCCTGTAGTATCTTATAATTTTGTTTTATATCTTGGAAGAAGCAAGCTGTAATGTAGTAAATAATTTTCACACTTGAAACCCAAGATTTTGAGAATAGTTTTGCAACAAGATCACAAATACTATGCAACACCGTGTCAAAATCACAAACTTTAAATGTTTGAGTGGAACAAGATTCATATTCACAATTAGACTAATGTTAAAAGTTTCAAATCTAAAAAAAAATTCCAACTGGTTAATACCTACAAAATGATTCTTCTTTTTTTTTAATTTCTTAGCTGGTTTTACCTAGGCTAAATTTAAATCATTGATGATTTATAAAATTCTTTACATTTGATAGATAAATTTTAAGGAGCTTTTTGATGTTATTAATTCTTAAAGGAGACATAGATCCACTGCATACTAAGCCAATGATCAAAACTATCTCAAATAAATTTGACAATTTATGGCCAAATTCAAATATATACGTGATAAATAAATGTTAATAGTTATACTTAATTAACTATGCTTGAAAAAAATTTATCAAATTTTAAATAAGCATAATATAGGAGTTATAGAACCATGGCTTAAAAATACATAAATATAGGTACAACATGGATTATTTGTTAAGTAAACAATTCACCATTGACAATTTAACGGTCCTTACGAAATATCCTGCAAAGATAAGATGGCAATACAAGTAGGTCAACTTCTATAACTACAAATTCCCAACTAATTCTTATAGTACTGCAGAACACATTCTGGCTGAACGAGTTTAAAAGTTTAAAAGAAATGAAAATCAATACATATTAATTAGAAGCAACAAAAAAAAAAGATAAGAAGTTTAAATAAATATAATATCACAATTTTCAATTTCGTATCCCGAATGCAATAAAAATACAACACTATAAAGAAAATTGACATTTCAAGATTGAAATAACAAACATTAATTTCATATCTAACTTTTGTCTGATGATAAACAACTTTTAAAAGGAAAAATGCGAACAGGCAATTAAAGACACAAATATAGAAAATCAATTAAAAGTAAGAGGCTACATATCATTTTCAGATCTTGATGAAATCCAACATAATAGAATTAATAAATGTAACAAATTATTCAAATTCTTACTTGGCGCTTATTCATGCGCTTAAGATCATCTAAACATTCTAGCATCTTGATTGAATAAAATATCTTTTTACTATAATAAGATTAAGTACACCGTATGCACAGAATATAACTTAATATTCCAGTTGCTAGTTGCTTGCTGTAAACAGAAACAACACGTCAACTTCACCGGCAAAAGTTAAGTTGTAATTCACCTCACTTGTAAACAAGGGAAATCAGAGCAGCAGAGATAAATGATGATTTTGCGTTAATGCGCTCACAACGTGCAGTTGTCGCACGGCCACACTTTCAACCGCAGTCCAGAAAAAATGGAAGGTGGTTGGTGAGTCTTTTGCTGAAAGTACTGAATAATAATATGTTTCATCAATCTGGCTATTGGTAGTGCGCCACCACATTAGTGAGAATGGTTTATTTTCACTGTATCAGTTACTAGTGAATTCGCGAAAGATGTAGGGGGCGTTGTTATTTGAGATGAATTCCTGCTAGCAAAACAACAGGATCATCAGTTGTAAGCCTCCTATACTATCAGGGGCTCTAACCAGTTGCACTGGAGATCTCTTCAGTGTAGCATGGTAATGTTCCTTCTTTATTGGCTTATTAAATTTAAAAAAAGAAAAATGTGTGATATTCTTTCGTATGCAAGGGAAAACAAATGGATTATCTTTTCTTAAGAGAAGGAACATCTAAAACACATCGGAAAATATTTGTTAAAAATCTTGTAATTAGAGTTAAAACCTAGAGAATGAGAAATCGTTCTACTGATATAATTCTAAAATACTGATCTAATCTAATTCGTTCTACTTCTAAATTTAATGATCTAGTACGGAAAGTCTTTTTAAATTTTACATTCCATACTTTTCTGAATTATAGTACTTCAAACATTAAAATCATGGGAAAAGTTTACAGAAGTATATAATATAATATCTTTTAATTTTGCAAAAAGAGCTTAAGATAACGATTTTTATCAAAAAATCTAAAACTCATTAAAAAATATTGTTTATAAATTAAAAAACGTGAAATAAAGAATGCTTACTATTAAAAAAAACGATTCTAAAAATTCCTCATATTTAAATAAAAAACTTTCATATTGTTCCTTTTTTCCAGTCTTAAAGCTCTTAACCAGACGTAAAAAACCGTTCTGTAGAGAAATATCATCAAATTAGGAAGAAAAAAATTATTTACAAGTAAATTTTTTATCATAAAAATCATAACACTTACCTGCTTATCCGGAGGATTCCAAATGAAATATTCTTCATTTGAAAATTTTATTTTAAAATAATGTATACATAATCCCTTCATTACTTTTAGATGACTTATCACACAACAAAATTTTATAATTATAAGATCTCGATATGAATTTGAATGGATGGTGTTTTCTACACTAGGGAACGCTGCAAGCTCGGGACTGCCTAAATTTCCGGGTTACTGTTTCAGTTGTATTTTAAAGCCATTTGGTTTCATTGTGCTTTGAGATCCTTGCAAACAATGTATTTGATTACTTATTACTTATGTTTACAATGCTAACAATACTTGTGTTTACAATACTAAAAGTGTTAACACTAACGTAAGATAGTGCACAGCTTACTACACGAGCAAACAGTAATAAACAAATGGAAAGAGGCCAAATCAAGACTGCCAAAAAAGCGAGTTATTCAAAATCTAGCAGCCATGTCACCTTTTTTAATAATAAATAACAAAATAACTAAAACAAATTTTCACTCCAAACTCCCCAGAATTACATAATAACATTAATATCTTATGAAATACAGCAGATTTGAGCTCAGAAATTATCTAATTTATTTCTTTTATTGAAAACAAAATTATCCGTTTGAAAACATCGCCTGTCAGAATAACATGTAATAAGCAGCTGCAAACTTTTTAACCGGAACTAGAGTAGGTCCCGAGCTCGAGATTGTTCACTTTTCTACTGGAAACGCCATCCATATGTAGCTTAAAAACAGAATAGTTGAAATTATTCATTTAAAATTAAAAAATACTTGCCAAGAAAACGATAAAAAAATTATTGATAATCAACACAAATGATACTATTTCAAGTAATTCGGATGATTCTTTATTGGCGATCGAAATGGGCTGCAGGTGGCGTAGAGCAGAACTCTCTACCTATGGTAACACTTCACATGCTTTCCCCAGTAGCGTGTGGAGAGTCATAGAGGAAGGAAATACGTTAGTCTCTCTCTTGATTTTCATCTAGATTAAAATCTTTTAAGTTAGGAACTGAAAACTACATTAAACATAGTTCTAAAAAAAGCATCACGGAAATTTTAAAAAATATTCTTATTAAATAAAAAGGAAAAATATTAAGAAAAGGGAAAATATCATAGTACTGAAAAGAGGAGAGGGAAGGGAGAAGGGGCAAAAGAATAAAACCGGTCTCTCCCCAGATGGCGTATTCGAGCGTTGCGATCGCCAATTGTTGTTTTCCGAATTATATAGATTCAGAAATAATATAAACTATTCTATAAAGAATATTCCATAACTATTACAGTTCTACACGTTCTGAAATCACATTTATTTATTGGAACAAAGTAAGCAATGTTGACTTCACTTTAATTTGTAATAAATTTAAGCAAAAAATAAAATGTATTTTACCGTAATACCCACATCTGTAACAGTATGCAATCACGAAATCGAAAGTTATAGGCTGCAAGTTTGTTGATAATAGAAAGGAAAAAATTATTGAAAAATTGTTCTTCAACTGTTGGGCGCGTTCTGTTTCAGAAAGATTTACTGTTCGTTTGTTCTGGGTCGTTTTTTTATTTTTTTCCAAGTACTTCTGCTAAAAATAAGGAAACTCGATCATGACATCACGACGGGGAGAGCGAAAAATAACGGTCTTACCTTCGTGATATCAGGACCGGGGAAAGTAACAGGTACAGGTGATAAAAAAAAAAATCTCATGCAGAATGTTAACATAGGAAAAAACAAATACAAGAATGAAAAATCAAGGTTTTAAAGAAAGAAGAGTAATGAAACAGAAAATCAAAGCTAAACAGAAATAAAATAAACACTTACTTACAGAATCTCTATTCAAGTATGTTAATCTATGTTGAAAAAGTTAAGTTTCAACTGTTTATCTGATATAGAAAGTTTGACAAACGTCATAATTTCACATTTATTTCATATTATATACTACACTTTCAAGGCAACATTCTTATTAAAAAAAATAACTAAAATAATATTTTTTAATAAAAAAAATAAGGAATTTAACTAAAATTTCACTCAAAAATTTCTACTTAAACTTCAATTTATGGTATAGACTTCTAAAAAAATAATTATTAATACTAATTACGTAATACTTTTTTTCAAATATTTAAACATTATTTTGATGTTATTTAAACAAATTAATAGCAAAGTAAATGGTGTTTCTTTTAACATAAATTTTAAGCAAAATCAAACTAACTTTAGATTTTTATTATTTTTTAAAAAAAAGTAGCAATAACAAAAGTAAAGATACATTGTGTAAATTATACGCAACAAAATTTTTAAAATACAAAGAAAGAAACTTACATCATTTACGAATATACATTAAGTCAAAAGTGCGGGGAGAAAAAAAAAATTTTTTTTTTATTTACAAATCTTAAACTAACAAATAAACGTCTTTGAAATGAAAAAAGATAATTATATTTATTGCAAAATATATGATAAAGAAGTATTTTATAACGACTAATATGTTTTGAAATGAAAGGTCTTCATATAATGATTTTTATAAGGCTTCTTAAAAAGAGAAAGAACGTTTCTCTGTATGAAGCTTTTAAATTTGTAATTACCTAATATTTAAAAATACAGTCAAGAACATGCAAGTACCTTGGTACGTAAGGCAAAATTTATAATAACGTAGTAGGGAAGTGAAAGCTCATAGTATTATAAGTATTCAATTTTAAATCTATTTAGTAATATTTTTATGTGTATTTTAATTGTCTTACATTAAGGTACAGTGCGCCAAAAAAAAAAAAAAAAAAAACGAACCACCCTGAATAACTTTTGATCTAATAATCGGATCTTCACATTCTAGGACTCATTCTTAATGGTTTGAAGGGGTGACCTCGAATATGCTAATTAATTAGCGCAGACGATATTTTAAGTTACGAAACCAGCGAACACATAACTACTAAGTCAAAAGATTATAAGTAAATTATATAATATTTCAAATTAGTTACCTTTCGAGCATGTGGATTTAGTGCCATTTTTCAAAATTCGTTACTGTTTTGTGAATTTCTACTCAAATAATTTACATGTTCTGCATCTATTGCGGAGTCCCAAAAAATCTTAAATATCCATGACTGTTTCAGAGAAGGAAAAAATATAAATTTTCCTTTAGCGTGTTTTTAGAAGCGATGGTCCACATAGGTGGACTGGGGAAAGGAAGAGGTTATAAATTGCCTTTAAATTTTATGAGCTGATTTACATGGCAGTACAAAAAAAAATTATTGGAAATAAGCAAAGAAAGAAAAATTTGCTCTAAACCCACATTTTGATATAATATTATTTTAATTTTGCAATGCAACTGTGAATCAATTTCACGATGAGATTAAATAAAAACAAGCAGTGCATAAAAAAATGAGACACTTTAATTACACTGTAATTCTGGATTCAATTTTTTTTTTCAATTCTAAGAAAAATATTTAATATAATAGGCAACAATATTTCAATACTACATTTTTTTCCTTAACATTTTCTGGAAACAATTTTAATAAATTTTTTCCAAGGACCAGCACAGAATAAATAACATAGATGCATTTCTTTTAGTTACTTTCATTTGCATATAAATATTTTGAGACAACAAAACCATGTCCCAGTTTTGAACAATTGTGGATATTCTCTAAAGGAAAGTGTGTACACCTCCTGTCTACTGTCTTTAAATAACAACACTGATTTGCATTTACTATTTCAATAGAGGGAGCAATAGTAAGCCACAAAGGAGCAATTCTCAATTTGCTTTAGCAAATCAGCCAGCAGGTACAAATATTTTGACAGTAATACTTGTATAAAGAAAAAGGGGAAAAATTCAATAGAAAATAGAATTAAAAAAATAAATACACAACCATAAAAATCGATCAAGAGCTAAAAACATGCAGCCATGGCTCTTTAAGAAATAAATAATTATGAAACATTGATAATATGAAGAGGAAACTAACTCAGTTCATCTATGATTCATAGAAGACATGTGCATAGGCAGATTTAAACTGTACATGAAAGAGGTGATACAAATATGCAGGAAAGTCAATACTTATCTGTAATAATGTTTTAACTTTTTATCAAGTGGGTATATAAACAGATGCTGATTATGAAAGGCTCTCCCATATCAAGTCCATTCTTGTTTCAAACTGTTCACAGATAACAGAATCACAAAATTTTAAGAGATTGTGGTAAAATAAATAATGCTTTTTACTAATAGGTTACATTGCATTTTTTAAAATAGATATTTCAATATAACAATTCAATACAATAGATGCCTCAAATGAATTAGATATTTTGAAAGAACTAAAATCTAATTCGGTAATTTTTTAAAATAATTAAGTTGGTATATTTGTAAATCAATAAATACACACAAAATTATTTAAAAATACACAATGTAATCCGGAATTCAAAAAACATTGTATAAGAATTGGATATGAGAGGATTTTAATAAAATTAGAAAAATTTATTTTTTACAATAAACTTTTAAAAAATATTATATAGTCATTAGAATAATAAAGATTTTGCATAATCATTAACTATAATAAATATTGAATATTGCAAAATAATCATAATAACAAATCAATCAAATAATAATATTGCATAATTTTTTATGGATAATAGAGTAGAATCTCGAAGTATAGGTTATAAGTATCAAAAAAACAAAAAACATTGAGATTGATATCAAATGACAATTACATAGGTTTTTTTAACGTTGAACATTTATTAAATGCATGAAATAATCTTAGTCAGTTGTAATGTCAGTCATATGTAAGAGTTTAATAAAATTGCATAGATTGTTTGTAATAAACATTTAAATTAATATTGCATAGTCATTAAGTACAATAAACATTAAATATTGCATAATCACTAACTATAATAAATATTAAATTATCACACATTTTTTTCTTCTCTTTTTTTGCATAATAGAACCTGGTTTTAAGCAGACGAAAAAAAAAAAATGACTGACATAAACTGGATATTTTTTTAAAAAATTTGTAGCAGAATTTAGAAACATTGTTAAATGCATGAAACAATGTCAGTCAGCTATCAATGCAATGGCACATGTAAGATTTTAATAAAATTGCATAAGTCTATTTTTTTATAATAAACATTGAATTCATAATATTACATAGTAATTAAGTACAAAAAACATTAAATGCTGCATAATTATTAACTATAATAAATATTAAATTAATGATAATGTACAGGTTTTTATGGATAACAGAACCTGGAAAAATATGCTATAAATAGACAAAAAAAAAAACATTAATATTGACATTAACTGAATAAATTGAATGAATTTTTTTTTTAATTGTAGCAGAATCTAGTTAGATTAATAAATGCATGAAATAATGTTAGTTAGTTACCCCTTGAATTGCAGATGAAAGATTTCAATAAAATTGCAAAGGTTTTTCAAAAGTTGAGCAGAAATAAGAAACATTGTTAAAAGTATGAAACAATGGAATTGCACATGTAAGATTTCAATTAAATGCATAAATTGATTACTTGTAATAAATATTGAATTAATAATATCGCATATTCATTTAGTACAATAAACATTAAATATTACATCATCTTTAACTATAATAAATATTAAATTAATGATATTGTGCAGTTTTTATTTATTTATTTTCTGCAGAACAGATTAGGATCTGGAAGTAGAGGTTATAAGTTAACAAAAGAAAAGCAAAAAAAACATTATGATTGGCATAAAATGAATAAATTGCATAGCTTCTTTTTTTTAATTTGAACATTATTAAATGCATGAAACAATGTCAGTCAGTTACCCAAGAAATTACATACGTAAGATTTTAATAAAATTAGATAAGTTGATTTTTTATAATAAAACATTCAATTTATAATTTTGCAAAGTCATTAAGTACAATAAATATTAAATTTTGCATAATCATTAATTAAAATAAATATTAAATCTTGCATATTTTTTGAATGGATAACAGAATAGAATCTGGTAATATATAAGTTATAAAAAGTCTAAAAACACATTAAGATGGACATTTAATGAATAAATTGCATAGTTTTTTTTTTCAATTGGAAGTAGAATCTAGCAGTATTGTTAACAAGTATTCAAAATAATTTTACACAGCACAAACTATAAAAGAAAACACTTACAAAGACAGTTAAAAGCTAAACAGAAATATCTCTCATACACTAAAATTCATCTCTTAGTATAAATTAAAAACATATGAATCTTATATACATCCTCATACAAAGAGAAAAAACAAACATGTTAGATTGTTTTTTTCTTTCTATTAAATAAATGATTTGTATGAAAAGAAAAGACTTAGGTTTATCAATTCACAATTTTCAAACTTAAAAGATTGTACAGTTATGATAGGAGAGAGCCAAGATGTTCTTGATCTTTCACAATAATAAATACATATCTACTTCTAAAAAAGCATAAACCTTTTCACAGATAATTAGTGACAGACCTTAATTCAAAACTAATGACTAGACACAACAATAAAGAGGGGAGAGGATTTCACTATACAATTATTCTTCAGACACTATGTAGCAGGACCATCACATACAAATTTGGCAGGATTGTAATCTTCATTAACAAAGGAGAATCCTCGGAATTCTTCTTGATTGATATTCTTTATGACCTCTGTGGAAACAGGAGTCAATACTGGTTCTTCTTTTGTGAAATCTTGATCAAAATTATTGACATCTCTTTTTGTTTTCTGGAAATTGAAAAACAGCATTAAGATTTTATATTCAGAAAAAGTGAGACACGCGGAAGCATGCACGGGGGTTTTACGTTGGAAAAAAATGGGGGTCAGTACTGAATTTTCATAGTATGTGTACCAAATACGAAGTTGAAACATAAGTATAAAAAATGAGTGAGAATATAGCTTTCCCGCAGTAACTTAAAACAACCATAAATTACAATAAACATCACTAAAAACTAAAAACAGTTTACTAAAAATGATTATCTAGTTAAGTAGAAACTCTAAGAGAGAGAAAATAAACTACTTGACAATTAAAATAACAGAGTCACTATAAATACAATCAGTCACTATAAATACTATTTAGAAGAAATTTGGGTCCGTTATCGGACCCTTCACAAAATATTTTAACTTAAAAACGGACTCTTCACAAAATAATCTATCATTGAATCGGACCCTTCACAAATTTGTTTATCTTCATTATTGTTTTGTTAATCAAATAAACCCTACCCAGGGGGTTGGGGGGAAAGAAAGGCAGATGTAAACGAACTAAGTTTTGTCTTCGGCGGACGCTTCTTCCAATATTCATCCGAAATGAATATTCTGCGTTCAGCATAAGCTGGCTAAATATTTGTATGCTGCATCTCTAATTTAGTAGCAGCAATTGCTGTTTATTTTAAAATTTAATTTTAATTTTTTTTTAATTTAATTTTTTTAATTATAATTTTACAGTGTTGAGCATAATTTTGTATGTCTTTACAGTTTAAAAACTCCTTGAAAAAGTTTTTTTGCAATAACGGACCCTATTATCACAAATTCACAAAAGCGGACCCTGGCTGAAAGAATGTGACTTAACGTTCATTTTAAATTCCCAAATTACGAGTAATTTTTTCACAATTTTACAAAAACGGACCTTTCACAAAATGTCTGGACAGACCCCTGACAATATAATTGCTAACATAAATGACAATGAATATTAATATAGTAAACATATTTAAATAATACCAAAGAAAAAGTGTTTTTGTCACAATTGAATTCCCATGTGGGTGTAAAGTGCCTTGTGGTGTATGCTGGATAATGCTAAATATACCAGAACGCTGCCTATCTTCATACTATTCTTTTTTGCAGTTAGAAATTGCATTTATTATGATAAAAACTGTTCTATTTCAGCAGCTTTAAAGTGTTGTAAAGTAGGATTATAGATGAGGGTTTAGTGGTCAAATGCCTGACATTTGTATAAATAAAATAAATTTCAATATTTCATTCTTTAGGTTTGATTTTTACGTGTCAATTAAAATTGATTCGTTAACAGCACTTCCTTTTTAATTTTAAAGTAATTCAAAGTACCAATGGAGCATTCATAGAATCAATCAGTAACTTACAATTTTCGGCCTAAAGGGTGGTTTGACTTTTCTGTTTTCAAGCGCATCCCAGTCCACCTCTTTAAAGAAAGAATGGTGTAGAATGGCTTCTTCACAACCTTGGGATGTAACACAGCCTAGTCGCTTGGCTGGGTTCTTAGTCATAAACTACAACGAAGAAGAAGATAATTACTTTTCATAATAAGGTCAAAATATAAAATCACAAGTTATTAAGCACTTATTCAGCTTACGCCTTTTAAGATTGAAACTGCTTCTTTGCTGAGCCAAACAGGGTAAAGAACATCATCATGAAGAATACTTTCAAACAAATCGTCTTCGTTATCTGCTTCAAATGGTGGTTGTCCAGCCATCATTTCATACATCAGGACTCCCAAAGCCCACCAATCAACAGATGGACCATATTCCAATTCTTGTAGAATCTAATAAAAAATAATAACAGTTATTGAACAATAAAATTCCCTTACATTAGCTTATTAGAACACAACTTTATATTATTCTCCAGTCCTTATCATAGATTTTTGCATTAGGGGGAGGAGGTCTCTATACTAAATTTTCATAGTAAAATGCATGGAATTCAAAAATTCTGCACATAGGGGAGTGTCGGGTACCCCCATCCACTGTCAATTTCATATGTATAGAATATTTTTTCAAGTCAATGGGCCATCGGACATTAATTGTTATATTAAAAAAAGATTATTTTCAAAGTTTCAAGTATTTATGCAGCTGGTAACATGGTAAACAATAGTTTTGAAAATATGTTGAATACAGTAGTCAAATTTTTTAAATTTCTATTTTTTTAAGTTAAACTATTATTTT